>NW_008693616.1:0-5012 GCF_000695815.1 Acanthisitta chloris | reverse complement strand
CATGTCTCCTTGCCCTGTGCCCTCCCTGTTCATGCTGCTGGTGCCCACACACACACGCACATACACACACACAGCCACTCCTCCCAGGCCTGAGCATGTCCTTATGGATGTCTGAAATGTTCAGATCAGAGAAACCCTCTGAGCCTTGACAAAGGCCCTATGTTTGCCTAGGAGGAAGCTCCTGTTTGACTCCCAAGTCTAAAGCACTAATGGGTTTTAAGGTCTGTGCCTGAAGTTCCTCCTTACCCTCCTGCAGTCCTGGCTCTACATTTAAGGAATACCATCAGAGGCTCAGTGGAAGGCTCCTGGCCACACATTTCACATAGAAGTCATGAAGAGACATGCTGCCCCAGAAGGACAGCTGCAGTCTTGTTACTACTCTGGGTTGTTTGTATTCATATTAGTATCAGTATTTATTAGTATTATTGCCTCCCGGTGTCTCTAGCCTGGCAAACAGCCAAGGAAGGGACCTTGTGCTGCTGTACTGATATGGTACCAGCTGGGTGGCTCCCAGCTCCCTTCACAGCTCCAGCAAACCTCTTCCAGCCATGAGAAACAGGGACAAAAGTGCTTCCCTGCAAAGAAGAAAAGCAGAGGGAGGCTGTTGTGTTTTCATCACAGAGTTTTGCAGAGGGATATTGAAACACAGCATAAAAAGGAAGAGTTGACGGTATTGTGGAATATTTTGGGAGTGCTATGGGTGAACATGGACCAGAACAGAGACAGTCACAACCCTGGTACCTCTTGAGAATGAACCCCAGTATGGTTCCCTCTTCCACCACTCCCCTGGCAGCCAGCATGAGTTTCTCACCCAGGGATCCAGCTGACTTGCTCCACAGTGCAGTCAGATTGTAAATCAAAATGTAAGAAGTGGAGGATCAGAGTCTGGTTCTTCCATGGGCACAGCCACAGTGATCTTGCCCATCCCAACCTGGCAAGCCATTACTGAAGGAGAACCTGGAGCAGCTTCTGCTCAGGCTTCAAGGACAGCCTGAGTGCCCAAACATTGTCTGTCTGTCCAGGAACATCAGTTGCTCTGATGTAAGAAACCACCTCTTCCTTATTTCCCTGAGGAACATCCACCAGGCAGCTGGACTGGAAAAGAATAAAGACATATCCTAACCCAGGACTGGAAAAGAATAAAGACATATCCTAACCAGAGGCTTGCCATAAAGACATATCCTAACCAGAAGCTTGCAACAGAAGCTGAAATGCAGTAAGTGACTTTTTTCCTGGCAAGTGCATCACAAGGATTGAGAACAGACTTACAGGTCCTCAGATGTGCAGCTCCGTACTGGAGCTGAAGCCAGGAGGCACTTGGTAGTGGCCTTTGAGTGCCTCTAGCTGGTAGAGGATTATCCTCTAGATGTACATTCTCTAGAGGATATTCCCAAATCCAGTGGTGGCTTTTGCCAGTTTAACAGTGACTCACTGACCTGCAGACAAGCTGGTTCCAACCTTTCTTCCCCTGCCTTCCCCAAAGCATTCCCCCTCCCATAACACCACCATTCCATGTGCCTTGCAAGCATGGACAATGTGTCTAGTGCAGGTCCAAAGGGGTGAGAGTCCAGAAAAAATGGAAACGTTTAAGAACAGAATCATTAACCTAAAATATTTTCTCTGAAACACATCAGTCTTGTGTTCAGAAGTACATTAGCCTCCAAAAAAGTTTTTATAACTAAAGTATATAAAATAATTTTTTTCACAAATCAGAACTGTTTGCAGTGTTCCTGCCTGTACTCAGGCTGAAGCTCTTCTTGCTCTGCCCTGTGCATGCCTGATTTGTGTCCCCAGAGTCCTTGTACAGCTTCACTGTTCGGACACCACACACCAGTGCCTGACTCACACTGGTGCTGTGAGCTCCTGGGCTGTGAGAAGGCAGACAAGGCTGGTATGGCTCTGTCCTCTCTGTTTTGGCTGCACTCTCAGCTCTTTCAAAATCCATCTAGAATCATAGAATCATCAAGGCTGGAGGAGACCTCTAAGTCCAACCATTATGTGTCACTCTGCTGTAACCCCTAAACCCTAAAACATATCCTCCAGTATCAGATCTCTCTGTTCCCTGAAATCCTTGGCCCTCCCTATGACACAGTTATGCTCGTCCCAGCCATACCAGTCACTTTCCCAAGCACACAGCTTTGGAAGTACAGCCCTACCCAGATGACTGCTGGGCAGTGATGGCTCTGAGGACTGTTATCCCTGTAAGCTACAGGGCAGCAAGGGATTGACAGGAGAGATTCCAACTGTCATCCACAGAAACAGCAAATGCAAAATGTCTCAACCTGGGAATGTGGCTCTGCACTGCTGCTCTCAAGTGAAAGGGCCTGTCTTGCCTTTCCGAGGACAAAGAGTGAATACATTCAGGAGGAGAAGGGCTGGAGTACAGCTGGAGGGCTGTGCTTCCTGGGGATCTTGTCTCAGTGTACTTAACCTACAGGACCTGCAGACACAGACTCTGGGGATTCATTCAGATTTGCAGACAGCCAGATTTGCTTGGCAGTATGACAGCAGCTCCCCCAGCCTGGCTCCTGCAGGAGATCCTGAGCCAGGGCACACTGCAGCTCTGCAGAGCCAAGCCACAGCATCTGCTGGGGAGCTGTGTCCCTGATGTCCCAGCACAGGGCTGGGAGGACTCCTGAGCCACCAGGTGTCTGTGCTTTGGCCAGGCCATTCTGCAGGGTTGTCCTGCTGCACATGAGACTCAGCACCATCTGCCCTAAAAGCCACATGGCAGACTACAAGTCACACTGCACAGACCCCATGAGTCAACCCACCACACCCCAACATCCTCTTCAGCTATGCCACAGCACAGGAGGCTCCTGCACTCCCTGGCTGGCCTTGTCCCAGGGGCAGGAGGTCTCTAAGTCTGAGCCAGCCTGAAGGAGCACCCCAAAAGGAAGCTGTGGATAAGGTTCTCCCAAGTTCCTGCCTTGTACCACACCAGCTGGGACCTTTTTATAGTCCCAGAGGATACTCCAAGGACCAGACAAGTCCTATCAAGCCAAGGAATTTGTCTCTGTGAACATTAACACAGACTCAAAGCTCAATTTAAATCAGAGGCCTAGAGACCTCGGTGGTCTCTGGGCTCACCCCACTCAGAGCAGAGCCAACACCAACCATCAGGTTGCTCAAGGCCTTGTCCGGGTACATTCAGGTGTCTTTGGAGCATGGTGCATCCATAGGGTGTTCTAGGCTGCATCACCACTGTGGGATGGAGCCACAGTCCCACACAGATGGTGACATGTTCATTTTCCAAGCCTCTACAAATATCTGTTTATTCTGCAAGAGCATTGCTGCAGTGAGTTTATTTGTACATGATTTCTGAGCCCTATAACCCACCTTCCTCTTGCTTCCACACCTAGACAGTTGATGGTTTTCATTTCTCTATTTTAATTCCTTTTCCTTATTTTAAAATACTTCTTTAAAAGGAAAAAACTATGTGAAGAGCATCAAAGTGGAGAGCAACTCGATATATCTGTCACCAAATAAGAACATGTACACATTTCATAAACACACAACACTTTGTGTGGTATTTTTCACCCTTTGGGAAATAAAGTTCACTTTCAATATGCAGTTATTACTGTGGCTACCTTAGTTTTCCCCAAATGTAAAAGAACATCTTGAAAAAAAAGTCATAGAATCATGGAATCTCCTGAGCTGGAAGGGACCCACAAGGATCACCAGTCCAACTCCTGCCCTGCACAGGGCAATCCACCCTGTGCCTGAGAGCATCAGCCAAACACTCCTTGAACTCTGTCAAGCTTGGGGCTGTGACCACTGCCCTGGGGAGCTGTTCCAGTGCCCAAACACCTCTGGGGGAACAACCTTTCCCTAATATCCAACATAACCCTCCCCTGACACAGCTCCAGCTGTTCCCTGGGGTCCTGTCACTGGTCACGGAGAGCAGAGACTGGTGCTGCACCTTGGAGGAGCTGCAGACTCTGATGAGCTCTGCCCTCAGTCTCCTCTTCTCCAGCTGAACAGCCTCAGCCACTCCTCCTATGTGCCCTCCAGACCCTCCACCATCCTTGTGTCCCTCCTCTGGACGCTCTAATAGCTTTAGATCCTTCTTATATTGAGGTACCCAAACCTGCCCCCAGGGCCCGAGGTGAGGTTGCACCAGTGCAGGCGGTGAGGGAGCCACAGATTGTTTTAAACAGGTCTTCAATACTGCCAGAGATTTCATCGATATCCTTAGATAATCAACGTGAGATGGATAAAGAGCCTGATTTAGAGTGTCTGTTGAGGAGAGTGTAGTGTGGAGGTGAACACTGGGCAGGCATATGCTGACTCTTTATCTCTGTTACTCCAGGCTCTCTCTCATGGACTGACAGTCTGCTCTGACATTCTGGGTCAAACATTCCTCCTGATTTCAAACTCCAAGAGGGCTAGATGATGATTCAGTCTGACACACATACTGGTGCCTGCCTCCAGCACCATTATCTCTGCTTGAGTTGCATCTAGAGAGCACGAGGCAATGCTGGTTTAGAAATCCCCATGGCAGAGCATCTGCCAGCTCTGAAGGCAGTGGGGAACTGCCCTCCCTGCTGAGCACTGAATCCTCATCTCCAGCTGCTGGAGCCTGACACTCCTTTGCTTACTTAGCATGGCTGAGGCCACACAAGTCCTCCAAACCCTCATGCCACATAGACCCTCCAAACAGACTGACCCTGCCTGAGGAGGAGGAGGTTTGTGAATTAATTAGCCTCCAGGCCAGGATAATGTCTTAACCTCCATGTACAGATTCCTTAACTCTTCATTTGTTCTCCATTTAGCTGGGAATTGTCTCAGGCTGCTGACGATGACTCTGGAGCTGCCCGTGTGTGTGGGTCTCCCTCCATGCCAGGCACCCTGGGGGTGGCAGAGCTCAGGGCAGGGCGGAGGCGGCTCAGGGCTGTCAGCTGGAGGTGTTCTGCTGGAGATGTTGACTTGTGTGTGTGGAAAGAGCTCAGATATAGCATCCATTTGAAAATCCAGGGATTTTAAAGTAGTCTCCCGGTGCCTTGCTCCCA
>NW_008693615.1:0-200 GCF_000695815.1 Acanthisitta chloris | reverse complement strand
CTGCAGAAATACTTGCATTGAATGAACTCACTAATCCCGGTGAAGTTCTCCCTCTGAATGAATATTTAAATCCATTTTTTCCCCTCTGTGTCTTTCTGTTTCATTGACAGTGGTTTTAAAATTGAGCAGAGCACATGAACCAGCACAAATCATTTCACTCCTGTGCTTTGTGCCTAGTGCCAAGCTATGAGCATAAAATC
>NW_008693614.1:1787-2240 GCF_000695815.1 Acanthisitta chloris | reverse complement strand
GGCTGGCTGGCCGGAGGCAGCGGAGAAGGAGTTGGGGAGCCTAATCTAGACCTATGGCTCCGCGGGGTGGGGAGCATCGCCGCCGCTGAGAAAAAAACCGAGGGAGGAAAGAGAGCCTGGCCCCGCGGTCGGGAAAGCCAGGATCGAACATAACCCTTGGAGAGGAAGACTTCGGCCTAGCGCCACTTTTCTGTCCTCTGTTTTTATAGCTGCCTTATCTGTTTCTCTCCTTTTTTCTTTTCGCTTTTTTTTTTTTTTTTTTTTCCTTTTTTTGGGGGTGGGGGCTGTGGGGGAGAGAAGTAATTCTGCTGAACAGAAAAGCCAAGCCTGGGAAGGAGTTCCTTTTGACTGCTCAGGGTGATCTATCCAGGCCCTCTAATTAGAGAGGGATCTAGGGTGGCATTAGTTTCCAAACATTTTAATCGAGCTTTAAGCAGAGCTCTTTTCAATGGC
>NW_008693614.1:1548-1762 GCF_000695815.1 Acanthisitta chloris | reverse complement strand
ATGGCCACCTCCCATGGCGGGCATTCAGCCTTCCTTTCAGAAGCCCTAAGCAGTTTAGTCTATGGACCCAGCAACACTCCACATATCTTCTAATTAGTATAATTAGAAAGGTGGATTGATAGATACAAGGAAGACAGTTAAGTTAGGAAGATGCTCAGTGCTACCAATCTGCCTGGGAGGCGCTTGTTCTCAGTGAGAGGAAAAAGAAAGAGAG
>NW_008693614.1:1194-1396 GCF_000695815.1 Acanthisitta chloris | reverse complement strand
AAAGAAAGAAAGAAAGAAAGAAAGAAATGAATATGAAGTGGGAGAGAAAGAAAAAAAAAGAACTATCCCGGAGCCTGACAGGAAGAACAGGACCTGAGGCATCCGAGGAGCAGGAGCTGCTCTCTGTTAATTGAAGGTGATACATAATTGAGGTGGCTTTCCTGGCTGGGTTTTCCCCCAGTGGCTTTGACGGCCGTTCCGG
>NW_008693614.1:0-1160 GCF_000695815.1 Acanthisitta chloris | reverse complement strand
CTGGCCGGGACGCGCCGTCGGGCATCAGGCAGGGCCCCGCGATTGAAGACGTGAGAAGGGAAAGGAAGAGCAAGCGAAGAGGCCGAGAAACGGCTTGATTCCCGGGACCCCACCTCGGCCCATCGCCTCCCAGGTTGTCGTCGGGGAGACGATAACCGTCGAAGCTGCGTTTGTGCAGGGATGCGTGATAGGGGTCTTGTCGGGCAGCAGGGGCGGGTGGAGGGCTGAGGAGGGTCTCCGCCCCACATTCCATTTCACCACCGCCTCCTCGCAGGGAGGAAGATGCGAAGGGAAGCAGCGCGGGTGGCTCGAAGAAGGCTGAACCCCTAATTGGGCGATAAATCAAGGAGACGAGCATGGGGCGGTGAGCGCAGGTGTCAAAACAGAGGAAAAGTCGGTCGGCCAGCATGGTAGGGCAGAGTCCCCTCGTTCCCTCCCCCGCTAGTGTTACCCCATTAAGTCTGCTGCCGGCAGACGGGGCGCGGAAAGAGGGAGGGCGAAAGGAGCTGGGGGATAAGGCAACGCCAGCAGACCTCGAGTCCTCTCGGGCTACGGTGGGAAATGGGGTCACATCCCGGGAAAAAGTGTTCACTTGCGGACTTTCTTTTTCTTCTGCCAGGTCGGCACAAAATGCAGCAGGAGAAGCATGGGGGAGGGAAAGGCCCCCACCTCTCATATCGGCACCCTGTGGCAACTGAGTCCCCAGTCCCCTCCCCTTCTGTTCTCCTTACTTGTTCTTCCCCTACCTGCCTTTTTCCGCACTTGCTCGGTTTCTGGCAGATTAAGATTATGGACCAAATTGTGAACCATTTCAAATTCAATACTTATCTCGGGAAAAGGGTGTGTGTGTGTGTGTGTAATTAAGATCTAACCTGTCAAAGTCCCTAATCAAACTGCTGGCGAAAGGGGATTCTTAGACAAAAGGAAACAATGGAAGTCTCGTTAGATCATTTTTCTGGACATTGTTTATGGTCTGGAAGGGATCAATCGTTTCAAAATGTTACGAGTAAAAATGATCCTGTGTGGAATGCAGCTAATCCTTTTAGGTTCCTGTCAACTGTTTCCACTCAAGGAATCCGATTTTTCAAATCAAAGGTGCAGAACTCAATTGTCGAGGGATTTATAGCGTCGGCACTGGGCTCCCCTCACCCCACACCCCC
>NW_008693613.1:74341-75395 GCF_000695815.1 Acanthisitta chloris | reverse complement strand
AGAAATTTCTTATCTATATATAAGAAATTAATGGCTTTCATGACATCCTTTAGAGTCTGGATTTCTTGCAAGGGTTGTTTTTTAAAGAATCAATATTATCAAGCAAAAGTAACTGAGGCAGATGGAAAAAATCTTGGATTACATAGGGAGCTACCAAAGATATTTGAACTAAAGGACAGATTATTATTCAGGGCAATGGAGTAAGGGTGCAGGAGAATTGAATTCAAGTGCTGAATTATGTGACCATCCTTAATATGTACTTGGTAAATTGCTTAATCTATGTGGTTTGTTTATGGCAGGGGGAGAATGCTTGTTCATAAAAAATATCCCTGAATCCATATGAATGAGTATGGACTGTGGACATGATGGTGATGACAACTTAGAACTCACACAGTTTATCCCTCCCAGCCAGACCTTGCTGGTGGATATATTTTGAATCCTGCCTTAAACAATACTCTGTTGCAGATCTCTTAACTTGTTGGTCTCTGTGGCACCTGTTCAATCTGGAATTAGGTCCTCATTGGGTTGTGACAGAAGACAATGAAATTAAACTGAGGACATAGCTCCAAAAGTAGAGTCTTTGTGCAAAACACCAAAATAGTTGTCCCAGAACAAAATAGGTTTCTAACAGGGATGTATTTGCACCAATCAAACATATTAACGAAGTATTTTTTTAAGTATCAATTTGAAAGGTATTTTGTTTAGCCCCTAAATTGACTATACAAGTACTGTTCAACCACAGGCTGTGAATCTTTGAGATCTACTTCCACAGAGTATCAGGCAGGTGCTATTTAATGCAAAACAAGGGTTTTCTTTCCATCTGAAGTTCAGTTGCCTGTATTTTCAGATCCCTCTATTCCATCATTTGTTTTATGGGTCACATGGATACATCTTGTACCTGTGTATTAATGACAACATTTGGTTTATGTTATAAACTTCTCTTCCCACAAGAACGTGGTGGTGTTGTGTAGAATGCACATTCCCATAATCATTTCATATGTTTTCAGTCTTAAAAATAAAGTTTATATAATGAAAATACAATATTACACATGGG
>NW_008693613.1:63376-74281 GCF_000695815.1 Acanthisitta chloris | reverse complement strand
AAAAAACCACCCCCCCAGCCACAAAAGCTACATACAGTGATTTGACAGTCAAACATGTATAATCACTTAGGCTAAATTAAAGGCAGTGTCACCACGTTAAAAGCAGCATATTGAAATCCCTGATGTCACTTTTGGCTGACAAGTGACAAATCCTGTAAATCTAACCAAATGCATCCTTGAATAAACTTTGAGTGACTTAAAAAAGGTGCTTGGGGAGGAAAATGGGAAATGGGAGTGCAAAGGATATATTTATATAGGGTTATTTTATGATACTAATTGAGCTCTCATCAGCCTGGTCCTTTTTTTTTTTTTTTTTGCTCTGCACCAATTTCTAGTACCCAGAAATGGACAATATGAGAGAAGAAAAAAAATCATCCAGTCTCATTAAGCAGAACAGAGATGTTAATATCTGTGAAGTTAAACACCTTATTGTTTAGGTGAGATTTTCCATTCACTGTTCCTGCTAACGTTTCTTCCCAAAATACATGAACCTTTTTTCACTCCACCAAATCTGCCTCTTTGTGTTGAAAGTTCATGGGCAAGATCCTCCAAGGATACAACAACATTTTGTGGCTGCACTGAGAGTAGCAGGATGATGCTGATTTACACCAGATACGGATCTGGTTCCCAGCATGTTTCAGTGTGAATTCACAAAGCATGGAGTAATGTGAAACAAGGAAGTGACTTTTTTGAAAAGCATTTTGGAAAGGAAAACCAAAAATGATGGATGTACCACTGGGGCAGAGGGAGTGGAGCTTGCCTCAAAGAAGACCTTGTAGAGCTGCCAACCTTCCCACAAAATGTGCTGCTGCTCTCAGAGAGGAGGGGGAGGTTTCCCCAGGACAAATGCAGCCACACCAAGCACCCTAATAACTACTTTGTAGATATTTTTATGTACCATCACATCAAAACCAGACAGCACTTCCAAAACATTTGAATTCAACCCATCACTGATTAATGGAAGGAGGAGAAAGAGAATGGGTGGGAAGAATAGTCATTGTGAACTGCCATAGCACTGGGCAGTAAGCCATGCTATTCAACACATGAGACAATACATTAAAAAATAAAACTTTGTTTTCAGGGGCCTTCTATATATATCAAGAGCTTGATTCACAGACCACTAAAGTTAATGGGAATCTTTCCTTTGACTTTAACCAGCTACTGGTCCTCCTTATTACAAAAAAAAAAGGTGTTAACACAACTTTGCACTGACCTGGTGTCTCAACATTAGAACATTGCAAGGTTGAATACAATGTCAAGAGTTAGTTACTAACTTCAGCTAATTAGTCAGAGTACACAGTCATTTTGCCTACCTGTATGTACTGCATTTTGTTATTACAGCTATTAGCATGAAGCAATAGTGGAGAAAAGATTTAACAGAAGACAGAAAATGTACATGCTTATGGGAAAGAACAGTTAATAGTTTATGTTCCACCTGACATTTAAATCTCTGTAAACAGTATTAATTGGGAAGAAAAAAATCTGATTTTCCAATATCGAATACCTTTTCATAGCTTCTTTCTGTTTTTTTTTTCCTCTGGAAGCAATTAGCTCAATCATATTTTAATTCTTACATCTTCAGCTATGTAACTGACCATATTGCCATTCCAGTTAAATATGCAGCAGAGCCACTAGTCCTTTGTGAGGAACAGGATTGTTCATTTCAATAGGACTTTGGGCTGGGGATAGTAAATCATCCTCTTCCTGATCCAGATGTGCAAATGCAGGAGGTGACCCTCCTCCTTTTACCATGACTTTGTTGGAGGTCTTGCCTCCACCAATCTGCAGAAAAGGCAGCATGAGACTTTCCAAATTACATGGGACAAATCAGCTGTGCTAAGTTAAATTCTCAGTCTAATTAGGGGAATTAATTTCTCCTGAGGCCCATAAATTTTACCCACATTAGCTCATCAAGAAAGCCTGAGCTGTGAGGATACCTGGGACAACTTGCAGCTTTCACAGGTTAGGATGTGTGGCAGCTCACTCGAGCTGTGCTCTGAAACTCATAGATAGTAAGGAATATGGGATCTCTCAAAAATGCAGGAAATGTGACAATGTGGGACCTTTAGAAGACATAGTTATAACTTACCTGGGAGCTGCCATTTAGTGCAGGCTAGGACTGGAATAGTTTATCTGCTTTTGCTTAAGGCACATCAGAAACCTTCACATTGCTCTGTCAACAGATCAGCTGAAGGAGAAACATTAGAGATGGGTGACAAACAACCTAGAGGGAGCCTGAAGAAAACCTCTATCAACAATCTTAATGTTAGTCACCAGAGAGATGGAAAATGTTTCCTCATAAAGGTATTTCCTCTGGGCTGTTTTTTGACCAAATTTAATCACACAAGAAAGTGGTTAGGTCCTTAGACCCATTCAGCAAAGCTCTCTATCAAGCTTAAAGTGTACATGAAACTCAACAGTTTTCCAAACAAGCATAACCACACAGATTGCACTTCTGTTATGCAAAGGTCTTCCCTGGTATGGCTGAAAAATATCTCACAGTCCATGATCTCTGACTTTGGGAATTTGAAGTTGTAGCTATACTGATCAGCAGATAAACTTGTGGTTTCATGCACTGATCACTTTTTTTCTCTCTTATGTTTGGGACTTCATTAATAGAAAATCGATACTTAGTGTCATTAAGGATCAGGACTGAAGACATTAGTGGAGCAGAACTTTGTCAATGAGCCAGTCACAAGTCAACTGAAACAATATTCAGGTGTTTCTCCAGTACAGGAAATGCTTGTATCACTTTTTCCCTTCCTCTTAAATGGAAATGCAAGTATGATTAATATCCTGGACACTTCTATTTGGTAATGTTGGCAGAAAGTGACACTGCTGACCTTAAGTGATTGGTTGACACTGGGAAGTCAAATGGCAGGAACAAATTAAGGTGGCACAAAAGTTACTGTAGATATTTTTGTTTCTTCAGTGGCAATATGCGCCAGTAAAGAAAAAAACCCCAATTCTCCTCATCATTAGTGTAAATATCACAAGGACTATGTCTGTTTTCCACCAAGAAATTCCAGATTCAGCAGTTTCACTGTAGAAAACAGAAACAGTTCACATATCATTCAATTCTACATTTATCTTTACCCAAAATATCAGAGGTGTGGATGGTATCACTTTTTACTCTTCATGGCTGAAAAGAGTTTTATTCTGAGTTTTCTAGTTTTTTAACAGGCTTTTTTTTCCTCCTCATTTTCTGATTGGAGAAGAAATGTTTAATCTCAAAGTCTGAGCCAGCAGTAGCTCCTCATCCAAAACACCAGTGCATAGGTGCTCACTACATAGACCCTTTTTCTTTGACTCAGGTAAAGATCTCAGCACCAACTGAAGTTTAACTACAAAGTTTAGCTTAAATTGAGGTCCTTTCCAAAGCAAAATCTTAAATTACTCCTGTTAAAAGTTTGAAAAAATAAAAAACATGGAAAGGCTCAGATAATACCTAGGAAAAGCAGATTGCTGGAGAAAGGCAAACAACCTGGCTCCCTCTTGGCTTTGCCAGGGTCAGAGGGAAAAGTTGAGTCACTGGCTTCTGCTTACATTTTTTTCTTCCATCTTATTGATAGCAGGAATATGAGCCCAGCTTTCCAAGTCTATGTGTCCAAGTTCCTCCCTTTGCTTGCCTGCCTTCTCAAGTCTGGTCCCTTTCTTCTTTTTTATCTTACACTGCAAATTCTCACCTTTGCAGTTTGAAAATGAGCTGACTCTGTGCAGAGGTAATGGCTGGTTGAAGGAAGAGTGAAATATTCATTTGAAAAAGCATTTTGGCATACTAGTAGGTGAAAGGGTTCTAACTAGATTGCAGGAAAACAGGCATTTTCAGGCTTCCTGTTTTTTGGTAAGTCCTTGAACTAAATATTTCGTCATTCATGCACCTAAAGATGCACTGCTCTATTCCAGTAAGTTGCCTGAATGGGAATGGTTGTTGCTGGTGAACTTCCTTGGAAGTATAGTCAGCTGAAATGTTATGATTGTCTTGCATGAGGCTTTATAATTGCTAATAATGGTCATGGTTTCCACACAGGAAGAAATCTTCAAGGCATTAGCAGGACTGTGGCTGGATACCTGGTGACTAAGTCAGGGCCTTCCAAGCCAACATAGTTCCATTGTGGTGTTCCAGCAAGATCTCTGTAACGTTTCGCAGTCCTGGGAAATCCATGGGGCTGTTGAATGTAGAATCACTTGTAGAGGTGAGACAAGCTTCTAACTCTGAGTAACCACACACATGTCCATTGCATACTCAGCCAAACTGAACTTCAGTCTTCAGCCTTCTCCATCTGCTCTGTCGATTTCTTTTGACTTATCTTTTTTTTAAAGGCAGCGATTATGCGCAAATCAAATGAGTCTGTTTCTTTAGGTCCATTAATTATTACATTCCATTTACATTTTCTGTTTACTTTTTCCCTTCTCTATGGAAGCTATTGAAGGTCTGATGATTCAGAATGCTCTGGGAACACTATGTGGCTTTCCTTCTTGTTTGCCCATTGTAACGGAGCTCATTTTTCAGTGGAGGTTTCCCATTATTTCCAGGAAAAATGTGGTCAAACCCATGTACTCCCAAACCTTTTGATCTCCTGAATCCTCTTCATATCCCAGATAAAAAAGTCAGTGATTAAGACAGAGTTCCTAAAAGGACACATAGTCAGGTTTCCCTTTGACCAAAATGGTTTCCCAGTGAATCAAACCTTTCTCAGCTCAGGGGGGGCTTGACAATAGACCCTGAAAAGATGGATAGAGCAATTGTCCTGCTTAGTGATCCACGAAAGGAAAGGGGTCCTTAGTGAAGGGAGACCTACACTAAGTCTGACCTGACACTGCAGGAGTAAGACAATAAAAGGTCAAGGAGACTAACGAGAGGAAAAATGCAGACAATAGGTGCCACAGCCAGCACACAGCTCCTGCCACGCAGACTATGGGGCAGCAACGTTAACTGCCTCAGACATGTGAAGGGCAAGTGAAGCGGAAAGAACTTGAAGTTTCCTTCTTAAGAATTGTGGCCCAGCATCTTCAGGATTTACCCAGGCCTCACAGAGAGGTCAAAGTGATGCAGCTAGACCTGAGGTGAATGAAAAATAAAGATTATCTAATTGGGGAGGAGAAAAATATAGATGTATTTTAGACCGAACAAAAAAGGCAACTAATTGACAGTTGGGATCTGCAGCAAGTTCCCAAGGCATTTTGTGGGAGGAACCAGAGAAAGGTTTTGCCTAACCATTTTTTAAAACCCAACAACTTGATATTGATGTGTGTGGGATTTGCAACCATCATATTTTACTTCTGTATGAACAAAAGTTTCATAGTTTACATTATTTGGGACTCAACTGAATTTCCTTCAAACACACAGCAATTGTTTCTTGCTCTGTGTGAAAGAATCCTGGTCCTTGTGATCTGTCTGGAGACAAAAGGAGGAATCTCTGTGGCTTCTGCATGCATCCCTGTCCTCAATGGCATCTCCATTATCACTCCTTTGTAGCTGGGCCTTGCCCTCTTTAAACAGCCCCTTCCTACTTAGGTCAGACAAGAATTCTGAGAACTACTTTTTCATGTGTCCACCAACAGGCCACTCTTTAGTTAACAAATAACAAATAACATTTCAGAAGCCTCATCAGAGGACTCAGGAAGAAAATCTCCCTCCATTATATTTGTCATATAAATGACTGAATGATTTTTTTCAATTCTAAGCCACATTTTTCATCTGATCAGCACACACCATGAGCACTGAGGTTTTTCAGAGTATCATTTCTGTGATAGGAACTGACAGGTGGAATAGAGGTTTTCTTATCCACAAAAGCAAAATAATGCAGCATTTTACAATTCAACAGGTTTGGTTAAGTTCTTTTCTTTGGAACCTTGCACAAACACTTGCACAGCACTGCTAGAACAGATATACCTGTAAAGAGGAGGAGTTGGGATGATATATATTAGTCAGAGGATGGCATATGGAAATTACACCTGGATTACTCCCAGGTCAATTGCTGGCTTGTTGTGTGATCCCAGGCAAATCCATAGAGATCCTTCTGCCTCATCTTCCCTGTCTGGAAATGAAATCCAGTTTCTTAAGAAACTTTTTGCATCTTGGGTTAGAGGTGCAGCAAATTATTATTTTCACCTATGTATTCTATTAGTTGTATGTCAAAGGAAGTGAAAACTTACAAAGCATATGTTGGTGGAGGAATGGTATGAATTTCACCTGGTGCTAGGCAACTAATGAAAATTACAATTTAAAAGTAAAATAGTTTTTCTTATTCTGAGATGATGGCTGAATCAAAACCAAATTCTTTTAAAAGCCATCTCAATTGGAAACTATTAGGTAATTTCTTTGAAGAGTGGAGAAGGGGGCAGACAATGTTCCTCCTACAATTACTGAATCTTCTAAAAATGAAATGATCTCTTTGCATTCCAGTGATGACCCCAGACATTGATGAAAGCTGTGTTTCTCATCCCACCTCTTGTTTTAAATTTCCACCTGTGCAACTCTGTATTGTTGTTATTAACCCTACAGAGCCTGGAGGTGAGGACAACATAGAGAGGAAATAAAAGATGCAGATCTCCCTTAAGGCACTTGTAGTTGAGGGAACATTATAACATGAGTTAACTCCATTAGTGCTGGAAGAAATTTCCCTCAAGATCAAATTCTGAAGTGACAAGTGCTTATAAACCCTGTAGAGTTACAAACGGAGAGGGATGCTGAAGCAGATTATTCATATCAAGAAGGAGAAATGACTGCTGTGCCTACATTTGCTGAACATATGGTTTGACCAAGCCAATCTGGTCTGTAAGGTCCATCAGGTTAGAGTGAAACATTCACAGCTGAACACTTGCCCTGAAGGTAGTGTCTAAACCATGGTTTGAAACCCAGGCAGATCCTCACTAGCAGGCACAGGGTGTTAGACTCTCTCCCTGGGCACTCCACCCTGAGTCCTGCAGATCGTTTTCCATGAGGTAGAACTGTTCCATCTGGCTTTTTCTTGGTTGCTCAGAGCTAGGGCCACAGCCCAAATGTTCTTAACTGCCACACATACTACAGATGTGATTCATGCCTCTAAATGTAAGGTAGGTGTATAACTAAGATCAAATGAATCATGTTGTAGAAGTGCTTGGTTTTTTCCATTGACTTTAACTCTGATAGAGTAATGAAGACCAGCTAAAGTGTGGTGGAACTACTCCCACAGTACATGCCTATTATCTCCATTTTTCAGGTTATGTTTAACCACCTCGCCAGATCTGGAAGGGAATAGAAACTCTTCTAATCATTCTGCTGGACAGGTTTTTACAGCCAGTGTTTTTGTATTGCAGTCAGGGATTAAAAAGAAAAATTACATCACACATATGCAGTTCACCTGTAAAAGACATAACTCTGGGCTCCTTCTCTGTAGTTGGTAAGGACCCCTGTGAAGCTCCTTTCTGATCATCAAAGATTTTTAATTGAATTTAATTAGCCATTGAAATAATTTCCCAAAGTTTATCATGTATTTTCCCTTACTGGAACATTTTAAATCAAGATGATATCTTTTTCCAAAAGATAGGCTCCAATTCAAACAGGGATAAATTCCAGGGGACTGACACACTGCACTGGCTCACAGTGGCTCTCACATCCATCCCTTGCAGCCTCCTTGTTTGCAAGCAGGTAATGGGAATCTCTGTGGTTTTTCCATGCAGGATGCTGGTTTGAAGGAATAGAGCAGAGCTGAAGGTGGGTGTGATGAAGTGGGAGGCTCCACTGCCCTGAGTCTAGCAGGATGCCAATCTCCTTTAGAGGTTTGTATCAAGGAATATTGTCAAACATTTTCCTGAAGCTCAGAAAACCTTAAACTTGAAGTACCAGAATTTTCTTTGTTGGTTCTATGTTCATTTTCAATTCTGATTTCCAAATCCTCCCAAGGCATATCATGCATGAAATGAAGACTCATCCAATTGTCTTGCAGAGGTAAAGAGATGCAATCTTGAACATATTTTCAAACACTTTGTTCCATTTCTCAGGAGCAAAGATTTTGTTAATCAAAATGGAAGTTTGTTACATGGAGCCCAAGCTGTAACATTTTACCCCATTTGGATCTGAGGATCCTGAACATTTCACTGTATTAAGTCATAAATTTGGGCCAGATATTGCAATCGGTCTAGACTCCTAATGATGTCTGTGTGAGTGCCATATCTAGGTCAGCTACAAAATTAGGTAATTTTTAAAAGGAGATGTATTCCTTCAGAGTGTGTTATGATTTACAGGGCCCCCAAAATCTGTACCCCAAACATTTATGAAGTGATGTGCAAGTCTAATTGTGTTTTATCCAAAAAGGAGAAAGCAACAGCAGCAACAGATTTGACTTTGCAGTTCTGTTCTGGTGTATAAGGAAACAAAGAGGACATGTTTTCCTATAACTGAGCACAGCCATATTAATTGCTACAACAACACAATGTTCTCCACCAGCTTTTGGCCAATACCTGGCATTAATATCCCTGTCAGGATTATCCTGATTAATGAAGAATAATTCATGCCTATCACACAGGCTGTGAGGTGGTCAGTGCCATATTAACCAGCTCAGTTACTCTCAAATATCTCCTGGCACTGTGGCCTTGTAAAAGGACAAGACCAAGTAGGACAGTAAAATTTGCAGTGTAAAGGTTAATTACTCACATGCATGCTCATTCTCACCAATACCATTTGGTTCTCTTTCATCTCTCTGCTTGAATTTGCTGTTTTCTTTGCTCAGTTCTCAATGGCCACGTTTGCCCCTTCACTTACTGTTTTATGATTGAGTACAGATCATCTATCAGGTTTGTTACCATTACTGATAGCTTATACTTCTCCAGCACCTTCTACTTACTCGTTTCACTGTTTTCCATGTGTACCAACAAATGAAATGTCTCAATAACCTCACCAAGCAAGGACTGCTCTGTCTGCTTTACATGTAGGTCAGCTACACTGAGCTAGGTTACAGTTCATGACTTGCCCAAGGTTACACAGGAAATGTGTGGCAGAACTCAGAATGGAAACCAGATTTCGCGCTCTCCTGCCTTAACAACAAGGTTATCCTTTCTCTTTGTGACGCTTTTGGGCAGTTCATATGGATCTACACATATGTTTCAAATGAGTTAAATTTCCATGAACTTAGTGTTTCGAACAAAAGTGGATGTATAAATGACAAAGGGCTAAATTATCGAGAAAATGGTAAAAGCTGCTCGGAGATTTGCATACCTGGTCACAGTAGTGGTATACATAAATAACTAATGGATTACATGCATAATCGTAGGAACTGTGCATGCAATTTTCTGAAAATTTAGACCAAAATTCACATAAGGGTAACTGGAGGAAAGAAGTTACAAGTTTAATACAATACACATGCACAGTGAGCATGGGTTGAAACCGTAAGGGATGCTGGAACTGGGCTGAGGTTGGTGTGTGTGCTCAGAGGTCTTGTTGAGCACACAATCACCCTGATAAACTACCTTAAATATGTGTTATAACTTGCATTTTCCTTCATTGACTAAATAGTGATTTGCCTCTCAAGCCACTTAAGAAAACAGGTAGATATGTTCATCACTCTTTTTAAAGCAAACACTATTAGGAAGTCTTGGGATTTTTAAGACTCTTTTCTGTTTGCCAATGGCTTGTAAATTGAACCCCATGAGGATTAGAACTTTATTAAATACCAGTGGTAAGAGATGAGATGCTGAGCACAGTGGCACATGAAGGCACAAAGAGATATCCTCAATGTGAGTGTCTCCCAAAGAACTCCTCCATATCCTGCTTGCCAAAAGAAAAAGGTATGGAAAACTTGCATTTAGAAATACATAGTCACAGAAAACTCCAGTGAGTCCTCTTTGAGAGGCAGTTTCACACATGATTGTTCCCTCAGCTAGAGAGTTGGCGAATTAAGTGCCAAATACTTAGCTGGTGTAAATCAGGGCATCTTACTTGTGTCCAGAACAGAGCTGTGGTGCTTTCCACCCAGAGAGGATCTGGTCTGTAGCTTTCGAGGTGGCAAAACCCATGTTTTCATTTGCAGTGTGTCTGGAGCAGATAGAAAGGTCTTTAAGCCTGAAGGTCCTCAGTGCTGGGTTTCTGTTTTTTTGCTTCATTGAGCCCATTCCTGGCAGATTTGATAATGAGAGAAAAGTGTGCTGTTAGTGGCTTCGGAGCAACGTGCTGCAAATTTAGGAAAAGGAAAAATCTTTAACAAGAATTGAAAGGAAATCATTGATTTGTGGCAGGAGCTTCAGCTAACCGTAGATTAATTAAAAAACAATACAAAGATGAACATGGGTCAAGAAATGAGCAAAGATTGAATTTTGCCAGGAGCAGGACTGACTAGACTCAGGCATGTGGGTAGAGTGATAATAACACCTGCCCATCTGCATACAGGGCAAAAACCTTGTTGGCAAATGCTGAAATGTTACAAGTAAAATGCAACTAGCAAAGTGTCAGCAGCTGTTCTGGAGATGCTGTTCAGAATGAAACATAGACACCTCATTCCCTTACATCTCTATAGGTGTATTTTTATCCTATTTATAGAGATAAGGCAACATTGTACAGCCAACATATTTTAGGAGTTATGACAGATATCTCCTGGCACATGGAGGCAAAGATCTGTCTTCAGCTACAGCGATGGGAGTGATGAGGAAAGAGCAGCTAATGACAAACCTCAGGCACCCAGACCACTGCTGACTGGCAGAGCACATTCAGGAAAATCTGGGACAGTCTGGGCAGAAGAGGAGGGAGGCTGACAACAGAAAGATGCTGGAAGGTTTGGAAGGGAAAATGAATGTCCTCTCCCCACCTCCCTTGCCCCTCTTTCCTGCTAGGAGAGTATTTGACATGTGAGTGGGATGTGTGAGTGCTGCTTAACCCCACACATGTAACCTTCTGCAAAAATGTGGAGCAGGAGCAGCATGGGCTATGAG
>NW_008693613.1:61647-63345 GCF_000695815.1 Acanthisitta chloris | reverse complement strand
TCCCTAGGCTGGCACAGTGGGGTATAAGTGGCCTGTGTGGGGTGAGCCCTGTAATTCTGGTTATCTCCCCCTCTGCCAGGCCTGTAGGGACAAGCAGAGCTGCTGCTCCATCAAGGCCTGCTCCTCTCCCTTTGGCACAGGAGGTGCTGTAGTAAGGAACTGCTGTGAACAGCTGCTGCCATCACAGCCTCTCTGTGTAACAAGCTCTGCCAAGCAGGTCCGAGTGCACGACCTGCATACCTATGTGCCAGGATTTATCTGTTTTTCAACCAAGGCTTCTACTGTTAATCTGTAATTTTCTCTTTGTTGTTAGCAGCGAAGTGCCTTGCAGATAGGTAGGAAGACAAAGACCCAGCCCTGAAGATTTTCTAATTGAGAGCTGACACTGTTGGCAGAGCATCTGAGGCTGTTACAGAGAGCCAAGCAGCTGCCCAGCTCCAACATTCCCAACACAGCTTCCAGTGGATAGAGAGCAAGGAGGTATGGGTCATGCATTTCCATTCCAGACAATGGAAATGTTGCATTTTTTTTAAAATGTGTGTTCATTCTTATGCTATAGTGATGGTGGTTTCACTTTGTGGACTAAACATAGGCATTCTTAATTATCCAATTAATTTAATTTGCAAAGTGGAGGATTTTATAAAGTCAGATATTGTGGCTGTGTTGGTGAGGCAGTAATAATTCAGAGCCACAGTTATGAAGTGCTATTTAGCAGTGGTGGGTTTAGACTTTTGGTTATTGTGTGCATTTATTTTTCTTTATGGTTTTGTAATTATTTATATTGGTAGCAGCAAGTTTATGAACATAACTTTGTCGTTGTGTTCATATTGAAGAACAATATCGTTTGCAGAACAATTATTTGGAGATATTTTTCTCTATAAGCTATTTTGTCATTGAAACATAAACAGGTAGGCTGGTTGCAATGGGAAAACAGGAAAATGCACTTATGAATTAAGGACAGGAGATTGTATTTACAGAAGGGAAAGGAAGATAGTGTGTTCCAACTGTTCACCCAGACCTTCATGCACTGTAACAGTGAATCTACCAGGCAGCTTATATTAGGGGAAAGAAGAATTAGAATGGGAGCCCAAAGGTACAATTTTATATTGGACCAGTGGTGACAGAGCTGCTGGAACCTCTCCTCTGGCTTCATTTCAATTCAGTCCTGTCACGCTCATTGCTCTGGTGCATCATCTATTACTACCTGAGCATACAGGGACTTACCTGGAACTCCCAGTGGCAAGTCCTCTCATTCCAGAGAACACAGCCAATGTCTGTTATCCCACCCCATGAATCTCTCTGGTCTTTTAAAATAAATAGTCCAACTTGGATTTTCTTACAGATTCCCAGAAAGGATGAGGAAGGGACCTCTGGAGGTCATTTTGTCCAACCTCCCTGCTCAAGCAGGGTCATCTAGAACAGGTTGCCCAGAAGCTTTTATCTCCAAGGATGGAGACTCCACGAACTCTCTGGGCACCCTGTTGCCAGTGCTCTGTCATCCACATTTCTCAAGTAGGAACATGTATCCTAAGTTCCTCTGCAGGTCCAGCAAAATAATAATGTTTGCATTTTCAACTCTTAGCACCCTGTTAACTTTTCCCCATGCCAGTTCCCAGGAGTTCGGGTAGCTACTGGAGTGGTACAAACTTTACAGAGAAATGCCAGGATAAACAACTAGAGGCAAGAGATTAAAATCTC
>NW_008693613.1:45414-61619 GCF_000695815.1 Acanthisitta chloris | reverse complement strand
GATTCAAAACAGCATTTATTACCTGCTATGGAGAGATACAGCATTGGATCCCAAAGCAAGATGTTTTCATCCAGGCAGCACATTGCTGGATGGGAACAGTCCTGCTTTGTGGCTCCACTGAAAGTGAATTAATTTCCAGACAGCTCAGGTTTTCCTGTGCCATGTCCTGCTGCAAGCATTCCCTTTGGTGTCCTGAAAAATATCTTCCTTTAGTAATTAGTAATGAGTCTTTTGGAATGCTAAGGAATTGTAATAACCCTTGAATCAGCATCAGACTTCAGTGTTCTTCCTCACCTCCACATTGGATTGTAAAGAATTAGAACCAAGGTTCTCAGAGAACATTTTGGAGAGAATAATAATGGTGGGAATTGAGAAAAAAAAAAGAAAGGGGAACTTAGTGTGATCAGTTTTACTTGGCTAGCAAAAAAATTACTCACTGAACTCATCTTGAAAATTTTCTCCTTGAGTGGAGGATCCCAGCACTGAGAAAAAAAAGGCACTTTTGGAAACAGTGGAGGGAAGTTTACACAGATGGTATGAGAGAACTGGCATTGTGCTTGGAGATGTGGTGGGGCAGAAAAAAAGCTGCCCTAAATAGAAGGGACAAGATGCTGGGTTTAATTTAGAAATGCTATTGGCATTTCTGTTACTGGAATGAAGGGAGCCACGAGTCTGCAAATGAAACAACCCAAACCCTTCACCACAACCATGGAGTTTAGCAAAAGTGCAATGGCTTGGCATTTCCAGGCTTTGAGATTTCTTTTCCTTTGTCTTGCCAGCTTCTGGAGTGCTCTGTCACCTATTTAGTTGCTTAAAGATAGCTTTTAAAGTACAAAATGTCAGCCTGAGCTGAAGCTGTAAAGATTTTTCAAAAATTCCAGCCATTCCTTTGGTTTAGCAACTGTAAAGCTCTTGCAACTGTTATCATTTGTGGTGGTCACAAGGAAGTGACATTGTCCAATAAAAAACCCCATCACAAGTCAAGCCACTTACCAAGGACATAATTTAGATGTTGGTTTGACAGCTTTTTTTTTTTTATTTCTATGTGAATTGACCGAGTTCAGTTGTTTGTTAGATGCATTTGGAGCTGTTTGGGTTTTTTTTTAACAGTACAAAATAAAGTGGTCCCTAATATACCATCCTTCTTGCTTATGAAAACACATTCTCATAAAACTACTGGAAGAACAGAGAAATATGGTTAGTAACTCCTTGATAAAGCTGGATTAAGATTTTGCTTTATTTATGTTAGCAATAATCATTGTGGTTTAGTGGCATCTGAAACAGCTGGAACCTTCTGTTTCAGCTGGTGTTTTGATATGTCATTTTTGCTTGGACTTTGGTCCTGATTTTCTGGTCTATGTGAAACAGGCAAACCATTTCTGTATCTCAGAGGAGTGCTTTTAATTTAGGAATTTAGAGAATTATCAGAGGTGGTTATTTTAATCTCTGCCACTCATTCTTAGTCACTAAGGGCTAGGTTAGAAAACAGATTTTGATAAATTGGTACAGAAGTCAAACTCAAGTACTATTCCTCTAAACTAACACTAAATCTTGAAAACTTTCACTCAGCTAATGCCCTAATGCCTAGTTCCAAAGGTACTTTGGAGTCATAGGACATCATAACACCGTATGACCTTTTTTCCCCAGCTAGAAATTTCCAATTTTTGAAGTCTTGTCATGGCCAAAGGCACCTGAGGCTTGCTAAAGCTCAGTGGTGAGATACCACATGTATGATCATCATAGAATCATAGAATAAACCAGGTTGGAAGAGACCTCAAAGATCCAATCCCTGCAAGAGCTGTGCCAGGAATTCAGCTAGGAAAGGAATCCTCCATGTCACTGTCATCCCAGTTTATTGTCCAGGTCTGAGTGAAGATCGAAATACACATAGATGGAGCATCTTTATCTATGATAAATTGGGGCTGTCCTGGAATACCAGGAAAAGTGTTGGGAGGGATCCAGGGACTGGGCTGGTTGATTAGTTTAACTCCACTGAGTGTGTTACAAAACAAAGTAGTAGGTTGGATGTTAAGTTTATTGTACAGTGGGATAAGTTCCCAAATTTATGAATGAAGAGAAAAGCATGTACGACTGTATCTGGTGCTGTGTAACAAAACATTGGTCATAGTCTGTAATTTCAAGAGATTTACCTGGGAAGCAAGCACTAGTAGGAAATGCTATGAATATTGTATCATAAATTTGGAGTTTAATATAGACATGCTATTTTGTTGTCATTTTATCCTGCATCTCAGTTACATGCTCTTCCCCACACTGTTGTGTAAGGACAGAAATTGTATTGTCAGAGAAAAAAAGAGACTGAAATCTCATCTCTGTGGCTTGTGAGGGATGTGAGACTCTTAATCTCAGTCCTACAAGGAAGCAGGTTGGAATTCAAGAATATGAAGAGGTTTCCATTGAGAAATGTGGGTTTTAAGATGACTGTGGGGTGAAACTACCTCTATTCCACACCACAAAAAAACCCCAAAAACCTGTAGGAGAAAAAGCTTTACTTGCTTGATGTGTTCTCTGATTATGACACAGGATTTTCATGAAACATTGACGGCACGTTTTCAACCCGTGCTTGGTTTAAATGCCTCTGTTCCTTTCTTTCTGAGAGATCTAGGGTGAAATAGTGAAATTCTCTAAGGCCTGAGGTTGTCGGATCCCCTGCTAAATGTGCTTGGGAATATCTGGGAGATTAGAGAGTAGGTGTGAACTCTGATGTCCCAGGAACCACCCTGCCCCTGCCTTCTGTGCTGAATTGCCTTGGGGTGTCTTCCAGGAGCTTTGCTTAGGCTGGAGTTGAGGGAGGGTTTGCTGCAAAGGCTCAGGCCAGAGGTAATGTTGGCATGAAAGGGAAGCAATCAAAAGGAAGTGCAGATAATATCTATCACCACTGATGCCTTTGTCTGTGTAAATACTGAATAGATAAGGTTTCTGGAGATAAGTTCTCTAAAACCCAATAAAATTCCTTCTTTTTGCACCCTGCAAGTGGTTTTCTTTGTTCAGGTCCTTACATCTACTCTTGACAGCCTCAGTCCTCTGCGGGGTGAGTTTGTGGGCTCCTTGTTATGCAGGTTTGCATGTCAGGGCTGCCTGGGAGGCTCAGCTCTGCCTGGGAACCTCCAGCATGTGCCTTTGGTTCTTAGAGGTGTCACTTTTCTTTCAGATGCAGAGTTGATAACTATTAACCAAGGCTTTGTCACCTTGAGATTTGGCTGCAATGAGCTGAACCTTCTGTAGAATGCATTGGCCTACGCAGATGAAGTAATTACACAACTGTCTTCTGATTTTGGGAGTCTTAGGTCCAACGGTAATTTATGCCTCTCCAGCCCCAAATGCAGATAATGAACATGTGTTCCATTTGCTGTGTGAATGCAGAACTGTTGAAGAACAGCAGGCTGTAATAAAACTCTAGGAAAAGCCATATCCTGCTGTCATTTCGTAATGGACATGAGGTTTAACCATACTACAATGTGGTATGTGTGGCAACTTTTGTACAGGACTAGCTTGGAGGGACTTTTTGGATAATGCATTGAACATCTTCAGAAAGTGAAGCTAATGAAAAAATGCTCTAACCAAAGCCCCGTGAGATCCAGATTTTTCCTTCTCAGGGAATGTCTTATGGTTGAGTTTTATTTCCACTCCTAATGAACGCAATAAAACAATCCAGAAAGCTATTACAAAGCCTGATTATGAATACAATAATTGTTGGTCAATCAAGTGATTTGTTTGAATAAAAGCAAAATATTTAATTTAGATGTCAACTTGAAATAGTATGGAAAATAGGGGAAAAGATTTTGCAATGCAAAACTGAAAATGTCGTTCTGAAAATGCAGTAACATTTGATTTTCAGCAAGCTGATTCTTTTGCCTTTCTCTTCAAAAGGATCATTAGTCAAGCTCATCACTGTTAGGCAGATGTTTTGCTTTCATGAATTGGCAGTTTCTAAGAGTCTAAATGTAACCGACTTAAATGTAAAATACCAAAGGATATGTTAAAATGGTGATGTAATCTCACGGAGTTTAAAGTGTTGCTGAGAACAGACAGTATCCAAAAATACCTGAAACAACTTGTACTGATTTTTTCTCTTGGTCTAAAACTTCTCTTTATCAGATGACAATAAGAATTACTGAAGTGGAACAAGCCAGAGTCCTGTGGTACTTCTGACAGCTTGTTGTTGTTCACTTTTATTTTCACATGCTAAGTCTAAGAAAACCTCTAAAATATTTTCTGGCCCACTGGAATGGTATCCTAGAAGAGCATTTGATTGTTGCCGAGGTAAATACTGTTTTCTGCTCAACTCCAGCTGCAGCTGTTTGCATTTTTAGTCATTGATTTGCATGGCAATCTGTGTAGCACTGCTCCCTACTGCTTGGCCATCAGAGGGAAATCAGCCCCAATGACACCTGTGGGAAACTGGTTTTCTTAGGGCAGCAATTAAGCTCGATGCTAGCTTTTGGGGATCAATGGAAATGAAATGCAGAGAACAGGCATTAATTGAACATTTATTGGAAATAATTTAAATGATGTATAGTGGTGACTTAGTTAATGGAAATTAACGACTCCTGTTTGGGTAGAAGAACTGCTGGAATGCAACGAAAGTCAATACAAGCAGCTACAAATGGCAGAGATAAGGAAGTACTTATTGATATTAGTGATCTTCAATATTTTCCATTGGAACTATCATCTAATTCAGACCATATTGCTCTGGATTTCATCTGGAGCATAGGGAAAACAAATTGTTGATAAAATTAGAAATGCAAAGTGTCACTAATCTGGTAACTTGCTGCACTGGGTATTGAGGTAATTAATGCAGTAGATCATTCTTAATTATAGTCTTGTATTTACAGACAAACTGAAACTGAGGCTGTTATTGATTAAAAGAGGTGCCATATTGCAGACTTTTCTAACCCTGTAACTATATTGTTCTTGAATTTCATATACTGTAGCTTAGATTTTTACATCTGATTTGAATTACTTGAATGTCTTAAAGATCTGTGTTCCAACCAGATGTGAGAAATGGTTTTGGTTTGGAAAGTTTCAAGGAAGGACCACCAAATAATGAGGGAAAAAACAACTCTCCATTATTTTTCCTCTACACCTTCAGTGGAAAAAAAAAATCCCAATTTATTAATATGACTTGGGATCCTGTCAGGAAAATGTTCTCTACCTGCAAAGTTTCTTTATCATTTTTCCAGCCTAAGATTATATACTGGACTTGATAAACCTCTGTAATTGAAAGAATTAAACACTTCTGCATATAGTATTACTATTTACTGTGCTTTATGCATGTTCTGTCATGCAGCCAACACTTTAACTATGCAGAATTTTTGCTAGTTAAGCACCACTGGCTTAACTACAATAATTGGCTGCACTGATAAAACACATATAGTCCAATTAACCATACTAAAGCCACAACTTTTTTTTTCTTGTCATTAAACTTTTGGATATTTTTAAAACTAGTTATTTAAAAAAATTAACTCAAGTATTCTAATATGAAGACATTACACTCTTTAAGAGGAAAGTTTGCATATAATTTGCTGTAAGGAATTAGATGATGTTCTACTTTTGTACCACAGTTTGGTTTGTTGTCTTTACTTGATGGAAGTACTTTTATCTCTCAGAATCGATTTTCTTTTGCAAAGTTATGTGATAAAGATTACAGACATTCTGGTTTTCGAAATTTTCTGTGACATGTAGAGAAAAACCTCCAATCCTGTGAAATTCCCATTGGTGAACTGGGATTGACTGCTCAAAACTGGCCACAAAAAGAGCATGAACAAAGCAAAGTGAAATGATCTATAAAGGGTAAATAAAGGTTGGAAATTTCTTTGGAAATACTTCTAAAGCTCTGTTGAACATAGCACTGAAAAACTGAAAGAATTATCTAGTTTGTTATGCCACATACAGTGTTTAATACTGGGATGGATTTCAAGCTAGTGGTAAAAACAAAGGAACATTAAGAAACAGGTTACTATTAGCTCACAAAGATACCATCTCTACCTACCTGTGAGAAGGCCAAGGAGTACAGAGACCACGTTTCAAGTACTAAAAATGACTGGAAAATATAACTGGCATTATTCCTTTTCATTATACCTGGTGATTTGCTCCAGGATTTACAGTCCTGACCTTGATATGCTATAAACAGAACCTTCATTTAAAAGGGATTAAGGTTGGTTATGTGTCATAACCCACCCTAACACAAATGCTGTCTTTAAGAAGATGCCAAATTATGGAACACCTTCTGTCCATTCCATTGTCAGTGGCCACTACACTGCTCCAGAGAACTCCTCCTGCTGCCAAGTGAGAACTGAACTTCCTAGGGATGAGTCTCTTTTGAAGGCCACACACATTAGCATTATTTGGGATTGACAGATGTGACAGGCACAAGATCCATAGACTGGATTTTGCCACAAAAATAGGTTGGTCCAGAGAACATTCCAGGCAATTCAACCATCCTGAATCCCTCCATCTCAGGAAGGCAGAGGCTTCCTAACAGAGTTGATCTGGTCCAGCCCAGAAAACCTGTTGAATGCCCAAACATCACACCAAGTGTAGCCTCCCTGGCTCCCAGACTTGTGCTCAGATCAGGTCAATTCAGAATTAAAAAACTGGGGCTGCCTGTACATTGTCTAGTCTCCCAATGTCTGAGGTAGAAACCATCAGGGCATCAGCATCTCCTCTCCCAGCTGAAACAAAATGCTAAGAATGAAACATTCTTCCTACACACAGCTCTTGAATGAAGTGAACTGCCTGAGGCCTGGTCCTGATTGTTGCCCCTCATTTCACTGCAAATTCCTTTCCACATACCACACACACAAAAGGTTGTGAAATGATTACACCTTTACTGAGGGTTTTGTTAGAGGTTGAGTTAAGCCTTGTTGAAAATGGGAGGTTTAACCCCCACCCTCCTTCTCAGAGCTAGCACATGTTTCTGCCCAAAACAAAGGCAAATGTAAGGTTGCCCAGGAATTTCAAAGATCTGGGTGGGGAGCCTTGTGGAGTTTGTTTTGGGCAGGGATGCTGGTGGAAGAGAGACAGAGCTGGGAGGAAGGTGAGCAGTCTGCAGAGTTTGGTGCTTCAGGAGGAGCCTGGAGAGGGATTTCTGTCCTGAGGTTTGCTGGAAAGACCTGGGGAACACAAACAAAGAAACCTTCTCTCATTATAGGAGACAGGAAATGTGATTTAGTAGTGGTTCCAAAGTGAGCAACTGTGTATTCAGTGCCATTCAAAGCTGTACAGAGTTGTAATCATCGTCTTAAGTAATAAATATACAGAGTTTTAATCATCATCTTAAGTAATAAATATTGGGAATAAATACATAAGAGATAGATTGGAATCAAGAAATGAGTATATATATATATGTTCAATATTTACTGATATATATATACACACACACGCTTTGCCATTACCTTTAACCACTAGGGAATTCTGAAAAATGGTAATTTTTTTAGGCCACAACTGAGTCAGCTTAAGACAGGCCTCACAGGTCGATTTTTATATTAATTGAAAGTCACAGTCTGAACAAAATTATTTGAAAATTCCCAGATAATTCAGTCTCTCCTTGTAGACTATGAACAGTCAATTTGGTAAATTCTGCACACAGCTGAAACAGAGTCTGAGATCTCCTTTAGTTAATAAATGTACGTGAAATGTTTGAACAATCTGATAAACAAACACTGAAGCAGGCCTAGGGCTGCTTATTTAAGTCACAGTTGTAACAAGAGCCCTGGAAGATTTACCTGTGGTAGGATGCAGATGTAGTTACTCAGAGATTTTTTGGTAGGATTTTTGAACTCATATATAACTGTACTTTATTTCTTTAGATTTCAACTGGGGCCAGAGTCCTTATCACTGCAGAAGAAGGGATTTATGGCCCTTTATTCCCTCTAGCATTCACCTAGAAGGCCATGGAGCCCTTGCTCCTAGACTTACTGATATAAAGATAATCATCTTTGAAGTGAACTTCCTAGGAACCAAGTCCTCCTCCAGCTGGAGGCAATGGAAATGCTGTTGCTGACTTCAGTGGTAGTAAATCTCAGTTCTAACATTTTTTCTGACACCTCTTTTTGGAACAGATACATTTGCTGGAGCATTTGTTACTAATTGCCTGCATTTTTTTAGTTCATGGTATTAAATGAGACTTGTAATATATTTCTCATTTTTTAACAAAAAAAGCCAACTCATGTAAAGGAGAAACTGTCTATGCTGAGTAAATCTTTTAAATATTGAACTTGTTTATCTCTGGTCTTCCTTTTTATTATCCATCCATTTAGAAGAAAGGCATTTATGATGGGAGGTTTGGCAAATGGTTCATAAAATATAAATTTTATTATATTTTGTTGTGATGCAGAGAGAGAGGAGAGAAATCCCATAATTTAAGCAATTTGGGGTTTTTTTCACTCTAAGTTACAACTCAGCATGAGTTGAAATGACAGATACCAATCCCAAGAATCAAGATTACACAGTGGAAATGCCAACTGACTCCTCAGAGCAGCACTGTTCGTGGCACCACTCGTTACAGTTACTGGAGTGAATTCAGAGGGGTTGAGTTTTTGCTCTCAAATCCTGCATTATGTTATCACTTTTCTAGTCTCACATCATTTATTTAAAAGCAATTGTTGCCTTGATTCACAGCTATCCACACATATGTGATACGAAACATTATGTGCCATATTTTATCCCCCCCCGGGTATAAGTCTTCAAGGTGTTGATGTTGATATGAGATGAGGATGCTCAGCACTTCTCCAAACCAGGCCCTGAGTGAAAGGCAAGTTCAAATAACAAATGGACATGGTGAAGGTGGTGATTAAGGACTATTATGAATCCACTTTGGGGTTCTGATGTTGCAATCCAGGGCTACATGTGTTATTTTTGTGACTCATTTCTTCACAGAGAACTGCTGATAGTCCTGTCGTTTACTATTAGTGTTGCCTTGCCAAACCTTTAGATACTATTTTTATTTAAGAATTCTTGACCTAGGGAAGAATTCTGCTTTTAGCAGAACAGGATAAAGCACTGACATCTACAGCACTGAATGTTTGTCCTGTCTCCCTTCCTCAGCCACCAAGTTTTGCCTCGTGCAGGGCACTCAGCAGACACTGGGAACAGAATTCTCATCTAGACACACACTGAGCTACACATCAGCTGGTCACTCACATTCCCTGTGTAGATAATGAGAAGAAACACCTGTAGGTTGTGATTCATCTTACCTCTCTTGGACATCTAGGAGAATTGAGACCCAACAGTCACCACAGTGACTAGTTCAGACACTGTTGCTCACACTATCTACCTCTGCTCAGCTCAACCTCATGCCTCAGTATTTTACTTACTATGACCTTAAGTCCAATATAACTCCACCTCAAACCGTTCTTGTGATTTATACAAACTTTTCAAACCTTTTCCCTGCTTGTCTTGAAGGTATTTTTGATAAACAGGCACATCACAGGATTTTAAAAACTAACTGAAGCTGCCTGATGGCAAAGCAACATTCACCACACACTAAAAACTGTCCCTCTGGCTTTTTTTAGGAAGCAGTGTTCCACAGTTGGGATCTGGTGAGGTGTTTATGATCTTCTGCATGGACTCACTCACCATAGAAAAGACAAAGATTGTTCTGCAGATAAAAAGTTGTCATGCTACAAGCAGAAACCAAGGAAGTTCTTCTGTTAAGAGTGAGGATGTTAAGTGATGTGTTTGGTACTTCTGCCTGAAATGGTCTGGGCTTCCTTTAAAAATTAAAATGCTAAATTTGTTTCCTCAGTACTGTCTAAGAAGCCACAGAGCCTCTTATACTGAATCCTGTCCTTTAAAAACACGTTGTTTATCAATAATTTCAGTTAGTGACTTTAAAGGCAATTGCCCCACAGCTGATGTGCAAGATGCCACTCAGTAGGGCTGTCCTAATCCAGTTTTCCTTTAGCTAGACAGTTCTGAATTTAGCTAACTGGGCTGCCCAAAATGCTGGTGAGTATCCAAATCCAAATTTTGCAAATTCAAACTTCTATTACCACAGAAAAATTACCAGCTTTCAATCTGAATTTCCCAGTCTGGGTTTCCCTCTACTTGAGAGCATCCTTGCAGCAACTCCTTGCAGGAGTTCCTATCTAATTGAAAGGCTAGTGGCATGTCTGTGTGCTAAACGAAGGAATGTCATAAAAAATTTATGACTTAGTTACACTTTGAAGCAATGAAGTGTTAAAGAGTTAAAAAGAGCTTATTTTTTTCCTTTTTTTTTTGCTCAGATCCTTCAGGCCAGGGACTGTTTGCAAGACAGAGCACATTTGGGATATGACCACGGCTGTGCTTTGGATTTTCATGACTGTGACAAAGATTTGCACAGTGAAGCATGGTGAAGTGATAGAAAACTCTCTCAGTGATTTTGAAAATATGCAGCCCATAATCATTCACCTTAACCTGGGCCCAAATTTGCATGAAACTGGAGGTTGATTGTCTCGAAAGTTAATCTACCCAAACCCCAACCAATCCCTGCTGTGTGTGAAGCACATAACGAAGTTATAAAGGTAGGTTTTGGATGGCTTCAGGGTTTGTGATGGATGCTTTGCACAGCTGTAATGATGAGTGGGTGAGGAGAGTTAAGAATTAATCAAGTGTGGGTGGTGGAAATATTCGCTGGGCATGTCACAGCCAAGGGAGGAAGCTCAGGGGCCTCCCAGTCTCTGTGATGGGAAAGATGTCAAAGCTCCCTGGACATGGGCCCTAGTTATTTATTTATTTCAGCTCTGACACATTCCCATTAGGAAAGCAAAAAATGTGAAATTGATACTGTGTCTTTTGAAAGCAGGGAGCTGATTGTGGCTGAGCAGCAGAGCTGGTTTATAATCTGCTTCCAAACGTGTGGGTGCCTCTTGGGTTTCCTCAGCTATTTTATGGCCCATTTTCAAAGATTTCTGTAAAAATCAGGCCAACAGTGTCTGCATCCCCTACCACATCAGTGAAAAATTGGACTATGTTTCAGAGTCATGTAAATTCCTTCTATAAGAACCATTTACATTTTACAAAGTGTAAATTTAGGAGACCACGGGGTGAATTCCTCCCTGCTTTGCCTCCCTTGTTACATTACAGTTACCACAGGGATGGGCTGACTAATAGTTTACCATTAGTGAGCAGAAAAATGAGCAGCACGTGTAACTGAACATTACAAAGGTTTCTTCCAGCGTTGCTGTGACTTGTTCAGATAGTTGATAAGATAATTAATTCTTACTGTTCCTGTATTTTCATGAGAACTTACCTATAAGTAAACAAAACCCCCAAGCCTAGTTTGTGTTTCTTTGTTGTATTATTATATGGCACTGTAAGTGCAATAAAGCAATCTCCTGAATTCTCCTTGACTTTTCATGGTCGTTTTTCCTAGACAAGTTTTCTCGTACACGTGAAATATATACAACAACTTTCTTGTCTAAGGTCCTAGTAGTTTAAACACAGTCCAGTTCTTTATTGGCAACATATTTTTACACTGAGGACTTGATTGAGCTGGGAAATATTAGAAATGTGTTGACTAGCACATTGTTAAAAGTGTAAGATGTGTCATGTTTCAGTGATGATATTCAATCAGGTTGAATGGTCGTTCATGGTCTAGAGCTGAAACCACAGCTGATAGAGCAGCTCAAAAGATGTTGCTCTCCAAAGCTACCCATGCTGCCTAACAACTAAGTTGCTCAAAATGGTGAGTAAAATGATGTTTCCACTTCAGTCTGTGGCAAAGTACATCGACTTTGTAGGAGTGGAACATTTCTTTTTTGCACAGAACAATGTACTCATTCAATAAGTAGGTTCTACAAAGTGATTTTTTTAGCCAAATACAAATGTCTTACAGGAACAAAAAAATGTCTTCAAACCAGGGCAAGAATTAGTGACATTGATAAGTGTCATGTTTGAGGTTTTTAAGGAAAGCAGTGAAAATTCGAGGCCTGCCAGGGTTTCCTTCTTTTACTCTAAAAGACTCATGCAGCAAAAATCTGTAAGTGACACTCAACCAAGAAAGCACTTTCTGAACAGCTGATGTGAAACTTGAAAAGAGGCAACGTAACAAATGTAATGTGGGGGGAAGTGCTTTCATTCCAGTTCAGGAACATCTGGTTTATTGCAACAATAACTACTGTAATTATATCACTGCTGGAAAAGCTGCTCTAGGTTAGGTTAAGTTTGTGGTTTCTATAATAAACACTGCTTTGGAGGAGTGGGGGTTTCAGTATTTCAACCATGTCAGATCATGCTGAACTGAACTGTGATTTGAGGCAAAAATAACAAAATATAGAAAACATAAAAGCATTATTTCTAACCATATATTTCTTGAGATAGACTTCCTCATTATAGCAAGCACAGGCTATGCCAGAGAAGTAAATTGTTGGAAGACTGACCATATTTCACTGATAAAAACTAAAGAAGTAATGGTTTTGTCAGCTGGAAACAGGCTTATTAATACTTATTGTAATACATATTGCTGTAATAAATGAACAAACATCCCACAAAGAACAATATTCTCACTTTACTTTCAGGGAAAGCTGAGGAACCTGCCTTAGGTCAGACAGCAGCTCAATAGCAGAGGAGCTCCTAGTAAGAACATAGTAGATTTTTTTGCAGAGAGTGCCTGTGTGATAGACACATTGCCCAGCCACTGTGTTACTTCACTAGTCATTAAAAATGAAGCATTTCCACTACAGTACAATGCTTTTCTATCTAATGGAAAGTTGGGATCTACACAAAGCTTATTACAGCAGAACCAACTGGATTCTCTCAGTTGCCAAGTGTATTTCCTGAATATTATACAGCAGCAAGAAACAATTGTCTCTTTCTTGGCAACAGACTACATTTACTGACCATAGCATCAGGAGCAGGAGGGTGGATGCACTTGAATCTGCAGAGGGTATTGCACGTGAAGATTTTCTCATTAACTATAAAAGAGTTTATAAAACAAAAATATAAGCAAACCAGTTTGCATCCTACTCTTAGGTCACACTTAGTCTAGATTCTATAACATTCTTTATGTCTATACAATTTTATTGTATTACCAATGTATTAAAAAAATGGGTAAACAGCTTGTTGATCAGGGGAAATAGGAATATCATTCCACATAGATGAATTCCCATTCAAATGCTTTGTGACTACAGGAAGATTTGCAATAAATCCAAAACTGCCTCAGACATTTGAGAATTTAAGCATGATGGGAAGGGAGATCTTTTATGATGTAGTTTGCTTCTTTCCCCCATCTCATGATTTGAAGTGTTTGTTGCTGTGTGTTAGGTGCACACATTTGTACACGTTAGATAAACAGAATTTGCAAGTTCTGTGTATGCAGCATTTTAACAACTGACCCAGTGTTCATGCATGCTCACATTGCCAAAATATTACCTGAGCAAGAACCAACTTATACTACACATGCAAATGTGGCTTGGTGTGTGCAGAAGACTTCTGTTTAATAAAAGCAGGTTTAATGCTATCTTTAGTTTTACCTCCTGCAGCTAAAATAATTTCTACCAGCTCAGTGTTTGGCATTGAAATGATTCCTTTGCTTCAATACAGATAGAATAAAATAATGCCAGAACATCACACTGTCTTTTTTTTCTGGGTGTGATTCAACCAGAAAAGTTCAAATTAATGGAGTGTAAATCACATCACGTAAATGGCAACTAACCCTTGTTAAAGGCAGACCAGTGAAAAAAGACTGTAATTGTCAAAGGAACATACTAGAGACAATAATAAAGCTGTTTTAAAGTGCCAAGAAAAAGTAGATTTAGTGTTATTTAGGGTTAGCTGTATCTGAATTCTCCAAGACATTATGGGGCTTAGTGCTAATGGTCATTAGACTCCTCGGTCATACATGTAGTTTTTATTCCATATTCTTTATATCTGTCATATATCTCTCTATATAGATCACTCATGGTGTACATGCATATACATATATATATGTATCTTTTTTGGTGGGCTGAGGTGTGAATCAAGAGTGACCCAACTTCCTCTGGTTTCATAGAAATCCTTTTAAAAACAAATCACGTGAACTATAAAGAGAAAATTATCTCTGACTCGAAAGTTTCTTATTTTTCACCTCTCATCTCCTCACCAGTTTTAGAATCCTGACAACTGGGCCTCTCAAATTTTTATAAACACACATACAGAGAGAGGTGATTGTGCCATGGATAGTTTTATAAATGCTCCTGGGTTTAACTTCATGGTCTTTGACTACAGTCATTGCCACAAATGGCTTATTTGCCTGAGATTTTGTTGCAGAAAGGTGAAATCTCAGTGACAAATGAAAGAATAAATCATCAGCTGATGTCAGTCACTCAGCTGTCTCAAGAGGACTACAGAGCAATTTACAGGAGCTGAAGCATGGAAGAGTTTGTTTTCAAGCTATGTAGAAAACATGAATGGGCTGATGATGAAACAATTGAGGGGTAAGCTTGAACTTTGCTCTACACTCATGCTAAATGCCAACTCCAACTCTGAACTGGTCCTTCAGACAGGAAAAATCAAAAGAAAATGGTTTGCAAGCTGCTGGCAACAGCACTGGGCATGCCTTAACCACAGCAGCTTTAAAATACCACCTAGAACTGAGATGAACCTTTCACCTTTCTATTTTTTGGATGCTAAAACCATCTACATTTCTGCTCCTGCCTGCCTAGGCACTGCATCTGGGAAGACATGGAATATTATCTGGCTGATGCTGTGTCCTCAGATGCCTTTCTTGTCACTGGCTGGAGGTACCTTCCAGCACCAGGCACCCATTCAAAAAAAGGAGTTACTGCAGACTTTTCTTTAGTTTGCATGTTGTCAGGAAGTTTGGTGGTACTTAGGATTCAGCCCTGTAAAGTGCTGAACTTTCTCCCCTTTTACTCCAATCTGAGCCATTCCATATAATCCATATCTTGCATTATTCCATATATAGAAATAAAAAAGGAAAATGTTTTGGTTTTCCTTTTTTTTTTTTTTTTTTTTTTTTTTTTTATTAAAAAACCTCAAAAGAATAATATCAAATAGTGGACTGAAACATGATTAAAAAAACAACCCTGAAGATATAATTTCCCATTCTCTGGCTTTGTCTTTGTTTGTGCAGTGTGTGATTAGTCCTTCTAGACAGCAGAAAAATTTGCTTGTGGTGGGCTGACTTCCTCCCATGGTGCTTGTAGGTCATCATCACCCATCAGCTCCACTACCTTTCATCTCTACTAGTTCCTTGCATTAAGGATGGTACAATTTCCCTTCCAGGGTTGGGTCTCACCTGCAGAGTGGCACTGAGAGGTATTCACTGGCACCAGCTGTTTGTGTTTGCAGCAGAACCAGGTCTGGGGAAGGAGGAGCAGCACCATGGGGAATTCACTGCAGACCATACTGGAGATGCTTCTCCTGAGCTCTAAGGGCTTATTAGCTGAGGATTTTTCTCTTTTAGAATGTTAATATCGAATGGAAAACTTTCTTCTCTGAGAACAAACAACATAAACAAGAGTTTTCAAGTGAAGTAACGAGGCCTAGCAGGCACAGCAGAGATGTGGGCTACTTGCAGTGATATTATGAAGCTTAATAGTTAAGTTTTCCATCACCATAAGAGAAATATGAACGAGAACTACAATGCACACACACAGAAAGTAAAAAAAAACTAAAAAAAAAATCTTTATTTCCACTTCTACAGAGATCTCATATCATGTCTTAGACCTCTCATTTATATTCTGAATTGCTTTGTTTTTACAAGAGCTGGTTGTGCTTTGGAGCCTCTGTCATTAAGAACTGAAGCTATTTCTGCAGGGATACAGAATATTTTCACATTAAGGAAATCCATGGTTTGTGAACATATTCAGAGATACATATTCTGCTATTCAGACTTGATACACTGGTAATAGTGCAGAAATTCTACTCGAAGGCAGGGAGACAAAGAGATTTGTAAAACTACCATGAGAAAAAAACATGGCCTGATAGTAAGAAATTCTGTAGATGTCATTGCATGTGCTCACAAGGAATGGTGGTTTTCTTCTATTTTTTTATGCAAAATGATGCATCTTCATGAAGGAAACTTTGACAGTGCAACATATTTTGCATTCGGCACCACTTTGTCTGGTCTTGTTACTACAGGTTAGAAATCTGAGATAAATCCTAAAATTTAGACCCTGAAATATAAAACACTGCAGAACTCTAAGAGTTGAATGCTGCAAAACATCATGAGACTGTGTAAAGCACTAATACAGAGGCAA
>NW_008693613.1:30495-45377 GCF_000695815.1 Acanthisitta chloris | reverse complement strand
GCTGTTTGTAAGGGAAACTCAGGTGAAGTTCAGACAGTTCCAATTCATGTCTGCTAAAAATGGGAAATACTGGGGATTACTAAACATTAAATTTTAATAGATGATCAGCAGAGAGTTACTGAGAACAGATGTTTCTGTAATTGTTTTACAGTGGAAGGATCCTCAGTGTTCTACATGATGGAAGCTTGACCCTGGATATCTAGAATTCCTGGGATAGCCTACAGAACACACCTCAGAGCCTGGCAGAAAGTTTCTGTCATGGGCAGGCATTTTAATATTTTCCTGTTGTAAATGGAGTTACTGGGAAAAAAAAACCTCAAAACTTTAACAAACCTGAATAATCACTTCCCAGTCCCATTTTCAGACCAGTGAATATGCTCTTAGCTTCAAGACCTATCCAAAGCTAGGAAGGGATGTTGTCTCTATCCATGAGCAAAAATGAAGAATACTTTGCTGATATCTACTCAGATCCTTCGATGAGACCTCCCAGGCAATGTGTTTTTCCAGCCACAATACCAAATAGTCCTTCCACCCACAAACTCCTTTCAGCTGTCTAGTTGCTCATTCCCAGGTTCCTGACCATGTGGAGAGCAGAGCAGTGCTGGATCCAGTGCTGCTATCCTGCAGGGATGCCTGAGAGACCAGCAGGATGAGCTCCCTGCTAAAGAGAATGCTGAACCCACTGCTTTCAGCAGCATCTTATGCTGATGTAACACTTCAGTGCTAGTTTAGCTATGCCCTTGTTCATTAGGTGTTTGACTCACTGCATTAAGCACAGTAAATTTTCCTGTCCAAGATCACTTGATACTGAAGTGCATCTTCCCTGGTGTTTCCCAGCATCTTCCATTCCATAGCAGGACCTGCCATCAACATGCTAATGCATGAAATTAAAGCTACATCCTTCCAGCTGGCTCTTTTTTAAATCTTTTATTTTTTTTTTTTTTCTTCCACTCCTCCAATTCGGAAATCTCACTCTCGTGGCCTCTAGAGAAAACCCCACAGGGGAGAGCTCATTTTCCCTTCATCAGGAAGCTGAAATGTCCTTCCAGTGCTCTCCCCTGGTGCATCGGCCTTTACTCTCTGGCCTGAGCTCTTGAAAGGCTGCTGTTCACCCGGGAAGAGTTTTCCCACGTGCTGGATTGTCAGGGGACTGCCTGGCCATGCTCAGTGGTTTCCATGTGTGGACACGTAGGCGGGAAGGGGCAGAGAGGCTGCAGGAGGGAACCAGGACTGGGGTTTGTGGGTGAAGCACTGCTGACCTGCCAGGGTATAGGGCCTGTGCATAAAGGCATTAAAAGTAGAGAAAGGAATGACTTCTCAAATTGCAGCCCTTGGTTTGCAGAGGTTTTGTCTGTCCCGGAGTCATGCACGCAAAGTTTGTCATCTGGCCACGTCTGCTGCGTTTGCTTGGTGAGTACAGAGAGGATACCTGACCTGGGAAATGGTTTGTGCAAAAGCTTCAGGCTGTTCCTCACCTGCACTGTGTTAACAGCACTGCCTTGTGTACAAGCTACTGCTGTGGTTTGAGTCCCCTCTGCCTTGTTTCTCACAAATAAATCATAGCTGCAGAGATGTTACGAGATGCAACGAGCAATCCCAAATCTGAGCTTTTCTCATGGCTGAGGTGAGTGAATCTATAGTTGGGATCCACTCTCCTGGGCACTTGTGAGTCTGTGTTTGTGTTGCTGACAGTCTGCCCTCCCAGCAGTGGCATGCAGGACAAAACCCAGTCTCCCTACAACACAGCATCTCCACAGGCTGCAAGAGTCACATTTCTACAATCCTTAACTAATCAAAAACTAAAGCAGCCTTGCAGTTTGGGATTTTTTTCATTTCATTCTGTGTGTGTGTGTGCCAGCTGTATCCAAAGGATGGCTGGCAATACTTCCCAATTTTGTAATTGAGATGTATAAATACAGCAAGGCTGAGAGAATATCTGGTAATGTAATACTTTTCCATCCCTAGGCATTGACAGGAGTTGGCTCTTAACTACCAGACAAGTTCAGACCTAAACAAGAACCCCTGGAGTGCAGCCACACCATACCTGCAGCACAAGGTGCTTTGGCTTTTAAGTTGCCAAAGAGGAACTCTTCGTGCTCCTCTCCCACCAAGATCAACAGAGATGGCAACACACAGCATCATTCAGAGGTACAAAGTATCTCAGAAGATCCAGTTCCCTGGTAGATTCAGCTCCAAATCAAGGCTATTGATATTGTCTCTAAGTCAATACCTTAGACCCTCGGTCACAAGAGGTTAGATAAGATTAAAGAACTAAGTTTTTTTAATCTATTGAATATTAAAAATGGCCACTTCTGGCTTTTCATTCACACCATCTGTTGCTAGCAGGTTGTATTGGCAGTTTCAGGACAGATTAATAATTGTTCCTGATTTTGTCACACCAAGAGGTTAAAAATAAATCTTTAGCCACACAGAAGAGTCCCCAGCAATTGATTTCTCTAAGATATTTTGGCAGCTTGAAAAGAAAATATATGGTCTGAGCCTTCCTAGAATTATTTCTCCCAGCCACATGTGATATAAATAAAACAAACCTCAAGAATCTGGCTTAGAATATGGAATAACATTTTGCTACAGTCATTTCTGCTGTGTTTACCACAGCAAATGTTGAATTACAGGCATCACCATACATAATATTTAAATATTTCAATACTACCCAGATCTCTCAACACTCTTGTTTTGTTCCCATGTTCACAACAACTTGCCAGCAACATTTCAGAACAGAGCAGTCATTTTAGAGCAGCCTCTTTGTGTCGAGACTTGAGCATACACTACACAGCTGCATCTGAGAGGTAGCATAACCCCTGGCTAGAGCATCCTCACCGTGTTCTGGGGTGCCAAAGGATTAGAATAGTCCTGAGATGTGTGCCTGAAGGCTTCCCTGGCCCAGAGGGTTGAGGGGCAGTGCTGTCAGGTCCCACGAGGCTGAATCACTGTCTCAATTCCCAGCAGACACAACTGTTGGCTGGAGTGTTCTTCCTGGTGAGCCTCAGCCCAGCCCTGACCAAGTGATACAAACTGAGGAAGCAGAAATTTAATGTGTTAAATTTCCACTTGGAGGATAACCTGTACAAAAAATAACCCAACTCAAGAGGAGAATGAAAACTGAGGGAGAATCAAGAAAGGAGCCTGCAGGAACTTTCAATTATCTGGAGTACAAGAATGAAGATAACCACAAAGCTGCTCAAGAAAAACAGGACCAGGATCAAAGATGATCTCTTCAAATGCAGCTACCACATTTTAATGTACAAATAGCAAACAAAGGACAGAGAAAAATAAAGAAAAATAGCTATGTAGAGTTGATATGAATGTTAAAAAAAGTTTCATTAAGCATCAGTGATTTTTTCACAGGATCTTGCAGCACACATGGGAATTGGACTTTTGGACAGGATAGTGATGCTATGAACAAGTTCTTTCTACACTTATTCCTTTCATAAAGTTTTTATCTTTCTGGCTACTGTCATCAAACTTTTTAAGAGAGTATCTGGCAAATAAATGCAAAATGCTGAAGACATCTGAAAATCTGGTCATTATAGGGATGTCCAGCTGGGAGCTGAGCTCTTCTGGACAGCGAGTTCCTTACAAAGTGCAATTCCCCATAGGACAGTGGGTAATAATTCAGTGTTTGAGAGCATCCATGGGAGGAGCTGTGGCAGGGAGGAGGGAGAGAACTTCATCACGGGACACTGAGACCAATCTAGGGGTGGGGAAACTCTGACCCAAGCCTACCCCTTCCAGCCTCCACTTCCTGAGTGCTGGGTGTTCCTGGCCTTGCTGGAGCCTCCTGCCAGTTCTAGCCTTTCCCCAGTGTGGAAAAGTAACTGGGGGAGCTGGACCATCCAGCAGTTGAGGCCAGCAGAGGAAAGGACTGGGAGTATTGCTGGCAGTGCAGTTGGGAGTATTACATTTCCAGTCGGAGTCGACTGGAAATACATTCTGTGGAGCTTAATGAAGAGCGAGGGAGGAACAAGGCATGAGGGTGGGTGCTAGCAGGGATTAAGCGAGATGAAAGGTCATTGTTTGATGGAAGGGAGGGAACAGGAATGGGAAGGCAGAATATCTTCTAAGCAAAAAGAAGATTTTCATGTGGTTCTTCCTTAGTCTTTATTTCTTGAGGAGTTTGTACTTTTGAATCTATGGGATGGTGGGCCCAGATTCCTAGAGAAAATCACACGTGCTCAGACCTGCATCTACTTTGAGCTGTTCTTTTTGTTCTCTGATCATCTGACAGATTGATTTGAGGGTCCAAGAGCCTTCTAAATACACACAAATGACCTTCATAATATTTTAGAGATGTGGGTATTATCATATTTGCTTTCATTAATGACTACCTATCTTGTCATAGCTTGACTCATGACAAGGCCAAGGAAAGAACCCAGGAATCCCAGCTCCTCATCACATGCTCTGCCCCCAGCAGGACACCCTGCTGCCACATGACCTTGTGGCTAGGTCAGACTGGACCATGGGTGTTTTTTTCTCCCTCAGTAGCAATGTCCATTGACAACATGCATGATCAGATCACCCTGTGGTCAGAATAGGAAGTATTATTCATTCTTCTTTGGGGACTGCAGCAAATTCCTGCACAAAAAAAACCCCAGTCAGCTAGAAAAAAATAAAAAAAAAGATGTATGGTTTGAGTAAAACTAAATGATTTAATTAAACATTAGATTAACTCTTCCCACAGCCACTAGCAAAAACACCACCAGCATGTGCAAAAGACAGATGCTTGTGGATGGACCTACACAACCTTTTTCACAGCCTTTTCTATAACATTAGTACAGGCTTAGACAAAAAGTAGTCTTGTTCTTTCCAAGCCAGCATGAAGTACAGCCAGGAAGTATTAGTCATCAGAGATTTTTGGTAGTTGTAGTTTGGAACCCCAACTGGAGTGTTTGCTTAGTACAGTGCTAAAAAATCTAAACCAAGAATTGGCCACTATCTCGGTCAAATCACATTTCTGTCTAAAATAGCTTTTGACTAAACTATTGCTGTTAGGAGAAATTTTCCTTTTTACGCCCTCACAAGACAAATGCAAAAGAAACAACCCTTCCCCCTTCCCCAAGGAATTGTAAGAACATTTTTTTCAGTGAGATTTGCAGGATTTCATATGAAAATGTATTCTGAATTGTGTTTTAATGGGGGGAAAAAAAGGAAATTATTATTTTTGCAACCAAAACAGAAAAGATGTAAAATCTTTCTCAGAAAGTTTTTACCCCCTAGAATGAAATGGAATATTTTTCATGGGTTAGTTTGAAAAACATTTTAAAATTTTCTGAAATGATACATGGCTTTCTACAGTTACTGACCATTCCAATGGTACATCCATCCTGCAGGTTTTAGTGTTTTGGAAAACTTTGGCAATTGCCAGTTTTGGCCAAATAATATTTTTGCACCTAAATAAGATTTTCTTCTACAATCAAGATTATTTTTTGCAAAGCATTTAAGCTGTAAGTACAAATGGTTATGTGTACTTTGAATTCCTGAAATGAATCATGGAAAACTCTAACATAATAAGGTGCTGTTATTAAGTGCTATACAGCTACAGTTGCTATAAAAACGAAGAAGAAATCTGAGGTAGTGACATAAATCTTCAGCTGGTACAAATCAGCACAGCCCTATTGAACTGAAGAGAGCTACACTGATTTAAACAAACAGATTTTTATATGGCCTGGAGTTTATTCACTATACTGAATAAACTGTGGTGTAGGCTGGTGAAGTAACATGGTTTGTGCCCAAATCCATGTTCTTAAGGCTCCCCTCAAGAAGGGCTTCTCAAGCATGAGGTGCAGTGTGGAAACAGTGTAGAAGGTTTGGTGGCTAAAGGTGCAAGGGAGGAGTGATGTGGATCAGTCTGAGCCACCACCACGTGCAGGAGCAGGTAGAGGCTCACGGTGAGTGCTCACCTGAGATGGAGATGAAGTACAATCTGTCCTGCTCCCTCCTGGCTCCGTGTCACTCATAGCCTCCTCCTGCCCATGCTGCCTTCTCTCTCAGTGATGTAATTGTTTGTGCAGCTAGATGGTCATCTGCCCTCCCAAAATCTCCATATGGTCAAACCTAATTTGGTAGAAGATGAAATGGTTTTACCATGGCTCAGCTTCCTCACTCAGGTCATACCTCAGCTGTTAAATGGTTAGGGTTGGGGTGGTGGCACCTAGAGTAACCAAAAGTTGTACCTGAGGAAGAGAAAATCCCATGTCCTGTGGTCAAATTCTCTTGCTTGTCAATACTCAGGATGGAATGGAATATGCTAGGAGCCTGAGGAAGTGTGACTTGAGAGATGTTTATTATTAGCTTTCCCACTCTGCTCCTTGTGCCCTAGATCACACACCATGTCAGGAAGAAGTTTTTTGAGATCAGGCCATCCCAACTGGGCCTTGGTACACAGGAATAATAATGTGACCAATTCCCAGCAATGCTGTGATTAAAGTTCTCCCTGATTTTGGTGGTGCAGGACTGCACCCTGTGCTGCTCAGCACCACTTACCTCCTGCATGTTCACATGGCAGCTCTCAATTCTGAATGCCTGAGTGAATTTGCTTCTCCTGGCCCTAAATAACTCCACTGAAACAGATCCCTTATGATCACTACACAGTGCATGGTGTAGGCTCACAAACTGCTGGCCCAGCCTCTCTCTGTGGGGAGGATTTTATCAGTGTGTGATCTCCTCTCATGACTGGCAAGGAAAGCAGTGATGTGTTGCCTCAAAGGTGGATCTGGTCACAACAGGTATGTTATTCCCAGCTCTGCAAGCTTCTGTTTCAAGTGTTAATTTGCTTAAAGACTAAAATTATTTTAATCACAAATGCACCCTTCTCAGGCATGCTGCTTCTATTCTGTTCAGGATTTTGAGGAATTTCATAACAGTGCTCTTACATCATTGCACCCAGACACAATGTGAACCATTGTCAGATAAAGCATGTTTTTCACATTTGCATCAGCGTGTAGCTTTCCTTTCTGCTTTCCTTTTTCAATGATGAATATTTTCAAATCATTCACATTCTTCTGGGGAATGCTAAAGACATCTGTATGTTAGGAAAAACAATTTTCCTTCACCAAAGCATGGTGGTTATATGTCACCTATTCATCAATGATGATCAGAGCTGTGTCAGAGAGTGGGACAAAGTGGAGGGCACAGGAGGTAGGATGCTCCCAAAACTGGTCCCCACTTCATGGTAGGTCAACTGCCTCTGCATGTGTTACCTGGACAGCTTTGATTAGACACCAGTATGCTTCAGGAAATTGGTAACTCTCCTTATGGACTCCAGTTGAAGAAGTGTGATAGCAATGATCAGGATAAAAAAATGAGATACTAGTTATTCATATGATTGACATTCTGATTCAGTGTTCTCACACAAAGACCTCTCTCTCTGCCTGACATGCAGGCACTGCATTCCCAAGGCATTCTTGCAGCCTACACCACATCCCCACACAATAGCCAGCCTTCTTTCATTCTCCTGCCTCCTTTCTGTGAACAGCACTCTGTTGACAACCAAGTCTGTTCTCACTCCTGAAGAATTCAAAAAATTGAACGATATAAGGACAGCCTGTGACTTCCAGGAGGCATCTTAAAGCATCCTATTTTTAAAATTGTGGTTTGGTTCTTCTTTTTCTGTTTTGTTTCTGTTTCAAAGGAAACCTCCAAAAATGCAGTTCCCTGCAAAACCATCTTCAGAGCAGAGAGCTGCTCTGAATGCAGCACCACTAATAGCTCTAAAATGCAAATACATGGATGACTTTTTCTCTGTTTGAGAACAGCTCTTCCCCTCTAAACTTTAATATTAATGTTGAGAGCCAAACTGACAACCCCTATGCAATCGAAATGTTTGCACAAGAGAAACAGATGTGGTGACATTGTTTTGCTTTCCTTGCCAATCAGTCCCAAACCTAAAATGGACAGGACACATGTAAGGTGAAGAAAGTCCAGCCTTCTTAATACTCAATCCAACTCTTGTTCACAAAGAATAATGAGTTTTGGACAGGTGACAAGGATGAATATGGGCAATGATGTGCACCTTTCATCACACATGAGCAAGTCATGCTCACCAGGACAGCACAGTGCTGAGCATTGTGGCTTGCAGTGAACTAACAGGAGATGAGAAGTCTTTGTGCTGAACTTGGTTGATGATACACATCTACACATGAGCAAGTCATGCTCACCAGGACAGCACAGTGCTGAGCATTGTGGCTTGCAGTGAACTAACAGGAGATAAGAAATCTCTGTGTTGAACTTGGTTGATGATACACATCTGTATCTGGACAATACATCAAGGAGAGGGAGAGGGAGGAGGAGAGGAGAGGGAGAGGGAGAGGGAGAGGGAGAGGAGAGATAGACTTGCTGTACTGCTACACTGCACAAATTTTCATGGCACTACCAGTCTAACAGATACTAGAAAAATAGCAAAATCTCTCCTTATGTAGTCAGCTTTGATAGTTTTCTAGTTCAGACATTTTTTAGTGTATTTTCACAGTAATATTTCTGGTTGGTGTTCTTGATTTTGAGCATGTGTGCACACATACTATTTCCACCTACTCAAGAAGCCTCCTGAACTTGTAGTACCCTGTCTTAACACTACTTACACAAAACTTCTGTACTGTCTGCATCATACTTCAGAACCTTAAGAATGCCTCAAGGAAAGCCTCTCCTTTTGAGGCCTTATTTTTTCTTGGCTTCAGACTTCTTTGGGTGGATCTGGCACAATCAAGGCCAAAATGGAACATCAATGAACAAGTGTGCTGGCGTCACTGAAAAATGAAAACAATTGGAAAATGACAATCAAAGGAAGGTGAAAGATCTAGTCCCAGGGCTTCCTGCTTCAGCTGAGAGTTTATTCAGATGGCCTCCAGATAATCTAAGCCAGATAGAGGGCACACTGACTTATGATGATGTTTGTTCTCTTGGCTTTGTTAGCTGTCAAATGCAAGAGCAGTCTATCCTGGATGCATTTATGCCCTCCCATTTCTACACATCTTCAGATTTAGGCTTTGATTTATGGTGCTGCCATGGAAGCAACATAGAATTGACAAAAGATCTAAGAGATAGAAATGAATGAGAAAAAGCAAGAAAACTCTGTCCTCTAGCATCTTTCATGATGTAATTATGTAGGGCATTATTTCTATAGCAACTAAATATATTTAGTATCAATATTTCCCATATAGTAGTGTAAAGAGACCATAGCAGGCAGAAAATCAGCCCCACATCATGCTGAGTCTTTCCTGGAAGAAGTGGTTAGCTAGTTCAGGTACTAACTACTTTGAATTAGGTAATTTAGCTGTCAAAACAATACTTAATACAAGGACAAGGACAAACTATTGTATATGGGAACCAGAAGTCAAAGTCAAGCCATTTAACCAAGATAAATACCTGGTTAGTTTATCTTCACTGCATATGAATTTATAGCCTGTAGTATCTTCACAGTGAGAATCAAACTCACTGGAGGAATCTCCACTGGAGGAATCTCCAGGCTCCAGCACTGGAAATCAAGGTGGTATCAGGAGGACAGATACTAACCTAGGGGGAAAAAAAAAAAAAAGAAAAGGACAAGGCTTATGGCAATAACAGCATTGGTTAACATTATATGCACATTGGAGAGCTGATAGAATGTTTTGCCTGGCTTATTTCATTGTAGAGAAAATCATGTTCATGGTTTTCCTGGCAGAAAATGGTTGCATTTATCCCTGCTGTAGCCTCACTGAAACCTGGGACTTGTACTAAGAGTTTGGGATTTCTAGATCTAAACCAAGTTTCTAAAGCAAAAAACAGGAAACATTTTGTTAAGTGCAGCATTCATGGAACTACTAAGGCAAATGCATCTCCTTTGCAACTTTAAAGTTCATGAATTTGGTAAATGCTAAATTTTCAGCTAGTCAGAACTACTAATATAATTGCTGAAGTCTGTTTTTGCCTTATCCACACACATGTCCAGGAAGATCATGTACCAAATATGTAAGAGTATTTTCAAAATAGACTTACTACAACATAATTTTGAAATTTCTCATTTTTGTTCATTGTTGTTGCACTGACTTAGGTATCATAGCAATCAGATTACTCAGGTGCTACAGCCACTCCCCTTCATGAATGATACAATCACAGACCCCTGAAATTCACCTTGTACCATAAACACTCACTACAGGTCACTCAAATGTCCTGAAGGCTGGTTACTAGTGGCAATTTTAGTAATGTTTGCTCATGTATTTAACTTCAAATGGATGCCTAAGATCAGAAGCTGAACTGCCCATTTGACTGAACTGAGAGCAAGAGTGATGCACATTGCAATCAGAGATTGAGCAGCTCCAGAGTTGTTACAGATTCCCAAATTGTTGTCTACAGCAATGGTAACACAGATACGGTTATACTTTTTGTGTGGCTGTACATGAAGAATGGAAACTAACAGAACCACTAAGCTCTCCAGTTGGCTAACTTCAACCTCAAATTGTATGTGATCGACTGTCTGAAATCACACAACGTATAAAACAGCGAAGGAAAGATTTGAATGAACTTTAAGGTACAAAACGTATGTATTAAACAATTCTAGAGTCAATGAACAGTATCATAGAATCATTTAGGTTGGAAAAGGCCTCCAAGACCATTGAGTCCAACCATTCCCCCAGCACTGCCAAGCCAGTCACTAAACCATGTCCCCAAGTGCCACATTCATGCAGCTTTTAAATCTCTCCAGGGATGGAGACTCCACCACTGCCCTGGGCAGCCTTTGCCAGGGCTTGATAACCTTTTCCATGAATAAATTTTCACTAATATCAAATCTAAACCTCTCATGGTGCAACTCGAGGCTCTTTCCTCTTGTCTTGGTGCTTGTTACCTGGGAGAAGAGACCAACCTCCACCTGGCTGCAACCTCTTTTCAGGTATTTGTGGAGAACAATAAGGTCTCTCCTGAATCACAGAATCAACCAGGTTGGAAGAGACCTCAAAGATCATCGAGTCCAACCCTACAGTGGTTACTAGACCATGGCACTAAGTGCCACATCCAGTCTCAGCTTGAAAACCTCCAGGGATGGTGAATCCACCACCTCCCCGTGCAGCCCATTCCAATGCCTGAGCCTCCTCTTCCCCAGGCTGAGCCTCCCCAGCTCCACTTCTCATCACACTTGTGCTCCTCTCCTGACTTGAACACCTGATGCTGAGAACACAGTGCAGGTCTCTGGCCCATGGGGACCTGAGCTGCAGAGGTGTTTCTCTGCACCCTTAGCACTGGCAAATGAAAAGCATTTGAGCAAGCTTAATCTTCAATAATTATATAATACAAATGTATTTATTCTATTTAGGGAGAAACTCCTTTAAGGCTCCAGATGAGACATTTCTCACATATATTATTTAGCTTTTCCCGAGGCCCTAATGAATTGCTTTGAATTACAGCCTTAGATATTGATTAGCCTCATTCAGTTGAAATCTAGGCTTAGCAATCTATACTTGTCTATAGTTTATTTGTGATATTATTCCTAATAAAGAGCTGCAATTAATCCACATCAAGAAAAATCAATTAATACAGATTTGTATCACAAAGAAAGAAATCCTCCTCATATCTGCCCACTAATCCTGAAGCTTAGGTCTTTCTTTACTACCAAGGAAGACAGATAAAAAATATTGATTTCACCCTATTTTTGCAACTTATAGTGATACAATAATAGCCCACGGAACAGACGGGGCTTATCAATTAAAACTATTTTTATATATGATGATAGATGAGGACACACAATGCCTTTGTTCTCTGCATTATTAATAATTATTAATATGATGGCCTAGTAGTTCTGCAATAAGAATAATCACTCCCTGCACAGCTCTCAGTCTTCACTTGGGCTATGGTTATGAATTTTGCACTGTATGAACTACAACACAGTGATGGTTCTAGAAGCAAAATTGCAGTTAGCTGCAGCTGCATGGGAAAGGAGGACTAGTCTGTGTAATTTTAGACTACTGATCCAACATGAAGAAACACAAGATGTTATCCGAGCTAACATCGTTCTAATTTTAACCCGTTCTATCTGCCATTTTAACCAAGCTAATATCTAACCTAATTTATCAGAAATATAAAAATCTTATCAGAGTCTTCTTGCAGGAAGCATCACATAAACACCACAAATTAGATTTTGCAATTTTAGAAGCCAAACTTTATCCTTGCTGCACAAAGAAGACAACAATGTGACATTGTCCTTCCACAATTCCTACTGTAAACAGTTTATGTGATTTATTCTTTTGCATGCTAGATAATTACATATTTTATACCAGTGTATCATCAGTATGTTGTTATTCTGACTGCCCCATAATAGAAATTGTGTATTTTCCCACTGCAGTGAATGCTATTCTTAACATACATTGGCCTCAACCAGCTAAAAATATCAGAGTTCTGTTGCCTGTGGGAAAGTTCTGCTGAAGTTATTTCTATTAAAAGTTTAATATTGGTCTCTTCCATTTTTCATACTGTATGTGCCATTCCCATTTAATGCTCTCTTCTCTGATGTGCAATTACTTACAAGTACTTAAGTGTCACATATGAGGCAAATAATGCCCTAATTCACTCTAATGCTAACATTAATATGAACGATTGGGAATGAGATTAGTACTGAAGAATACCATTTTAAAATAAACTGTGATGACATAGCGACAGCTATACGAGGGATTAAGGAGTGTGGATTATGGCAGGTTATGGTGCCAGATATCAAATGACATGGCTCTGTGTTTGTTCTTGCCAAGGACACCAGGCAATTAGAGGCTTGAACAGCCAACTGTAATTCTTACACTGAATCTTTGGGTTACTTGTGGGGTTTTTAATTCCTATGAATTTTTGACAGTAGGCTCTGAAAAAAAATTAAAGCTCAACTTGCTACATCCACAGAAAGCTTTTTTTGAGAGCTATTTAATTTATCTGGCAACTAGAGCCAGTCTGACAGTGCAGATACAAATTTTAGAAACATTCTCTTGTAACTGAAATTCATATAACCCATAAAGATGCAACTAAATAAATGACAATATTTATTTTCTCTGCTGTTGCACATTTAAATTTATCTCCTTGTAATAGTATTTTTGCTTTTCTTTCTCCTTTCTTCAAAAGATAACAGAAACTTATTTAGAAACCTTAATTCATGACAACTTAACCAACAAGATCCATGTTATATAGGACTCTACCTACCCAGACTGATCCCCATTTTCCTCATGTCTCCAGATAATACTTTTATATTTCAAGCAGCTTAAAAATCAATATGGTTTCATTCAAGGAAGTGAGGAAGGAGTTGAGAAACATTGGTTATTCCTTGTTTTGATCATCAGATTTTGGGAAAGACCAAAGAAGATACCATCAACTTTTGAGCACTCATTTCTCTCTCAACACAAAGGAGAAAAATATTTGAACTCCTCAAGGTCTGACCAAGTGTTAGTACCTTCAGTTTAGCTGAAGTTTGCAAGTGAAGGAATATCAGTGATCTACATATCATGGTGATTAGCAAGAACAGGTGATGGTGCAGTTGAGAACAAACAGAAGAGTAATCAAATGTTTTTTTCTTGTACTATAACAAAAGCTCCTCTCACTGTGCTGTTCCCAGAATGGCAGTTACTTAAAAATTAGAAGGTATTGAGATAATAAAGTCATATGGTAACAAATATTGTTTGCTAATCAGTTCTCCATGGGCCATCAGCAAGTGCTTTATAGTCAACTAGTTTTTGTGACGCATGATTTTTTAATAAAATAATAGATGCATTAGTTTTGCATCAAAACTGGGAACAAAAGTTCCCAGCATCTATTCCATCATGGTACAGATCACCACATGGTTTCTCATTACTGAGCTTGTATTGCTTTAGATCAAAGATAATATGTTTTAATTTATAGATTTGGGAGATTGTACTTGGCTCATCCAAGGCAAAATTTACCAAGGAGACGTCAGCTCAAGTCACAGCCCTGGAGCTGTGCTGCTGGAGAGCTTGGCTTGGCAATGCAAGCCATAAGGAAATACATGTTTAATGTACATCTTTAAAAATCCATGTTAGGACATATGGAGTTCAATATATGAAAGTATGAAGCCACTTTACACGGTCAGATTTTGAGAACAGAAAGTTAGGCATAAGTGTGTGTACATTCATCCCATAGTTCTATTTCCAACAGAATGCATTCTAGAGGATTTCCTAAATGGGCTCATACTAGAGCATATTTTTTGGAGCATCTTTGCTTTGATTCCAAAATTTTCACTGACATCACCCACCTCAATCTCCACTACGTTATTCTAGGGAAGTGCAGGAGTTACCTGCCCTTAACATCCCCATTTGGCAGCTTCTTTTTCATATAATCGTGGGTGGCATTTGTCACTTCGTGTTTCTGGAAACTAATACCCAGTTGGTATCTACTGCATGCACTGGCACTCCAGAAAACCAAGCAAGAAATTCCTGGGTACAGATATACAGATATTTTGATCTTAAGACTGATTTCAGTAGTTTTGTGTTTAATGAGCTCCTATTAGAACTTACTGAAGTTACTGTCAGAAAGGAAAATATTGAATGATCTCTAGACTCATTATAAGAGAAGGATTTTATTTTCTAAAGTAAGGCCAGTTTTATCCCTTTTATCTTATTGTTCTACTACCTTAAGCTAGTGAAAAAGATTAGTATTGTTCAGGTTTTCTTAATATATGAAAAAATGAGCCTGGTGGGTACCTATTAGAACTTACTGAAGTTACTGTCAGAAAGGAAAATATTGAATGATCTCTAGACTCATTATAAGAGAAGGATTTTATTTTCTAAAGTAAGGCCAGTTTTATCCCTTTTATCTTATTGTTCTACTACCTTAAGCTAGTGAAAAAGATTAGTATTGTTCAGGTTTTCTTAATATATGAAAAAATGAGCCTGGTGGGTATTGTCTGTTCT
>NW_008693613.1:0-30483 GCF_000695815.1 Acanthisitta chloris | reverse complement strand
CCTTATGCTTCTGCAAATTTAAGCTTCTCATTCATATGTATTACTACAAACTTTCTCTTCTTCACATACAGAATTAAACATATACAAATGCAATAGCTCTTTTCTCTCCACTAACCTAGAACTTCTTGATCTTTTTAACTACAGTAGATGTCTTTATTCATTGTGGCTTTTCTGAATACTCAGTACAACAACTTCACTAGGATTAGTTAAATGCTTCAAGTTAAGCACATGTTTAAACATCTCCTCGAATTGGGGTGTATCTGTTTCCAATGAAAGAGCAAAAAAATAATAAAATTGATTTGTCTTAATCTGGAAATCTGAATAATTAATATGGAATAGAGCTAGTTTGTCACATAACTTCCTCTCAGTTTGTTCCTATCTTCTGTTGCTGTTTGATCTCTGGATTTATTTTCACCTCTTACTCTGTTATATTAAATCCATCATGCATGTATGTCATCCATGTCCTGGGGAGGGCCCTCTCTGAGATAATGTGCTGTGTGAAGGTTAATATACCTGTGCACACACACATAAATACATACACTTACATGCTTGTTTCTTCACTTCTGCATAATGAATGCTTATAATATTTTCCCAGCTGTTTCTGTGAGCTCAACGTGCTTAAATGCAATGAATCTCCTATTCGTTAAACAACCATCCTAACTGAGCATGAGCACATTAATACATGTGCATGAAAAATATTTTCCTTTAAAGGTGAACTGCAAAGGGAATCGAGGCAGGGAAATATATCCTCCCCATTTTTTATTTAGCACATGTAAGTATTGCCTGTAAAATTCCACTCTCCCCTTCCCTCATCTCTGTCTTCCTGATATTTTGAAATCCTGTCTGCCACAAAAACTTTGATCATTTGAGCATTTCTTATGGACAGAAAGTAGAGCTATTGCAAGTGACTGCATGGACCAAACTTGTCCCCCAGATATTGCTGAGGGTTTGGGTGTCTGTGGGAGAAAGATTGGACATTAACATATCAAGATTCATCTAAGCCAATTTAGCTGTGCTGGCAAGAATTTTGTGTCTACAAAAAGCTTGAGATACAGAATAACAACAACCAGTAGATTAAAAAAAAAATCAAGCTGTGAACTCTTTTAAGCTTTCATTGTAAATCATCAAGAAGCGACGAAAAGCATAAATGCAATAAAAATAATCATTTCCAGGTCACTGTTAAATGATGTGACAAAGGCTGACAAGGATATCATAACACTGTGAGCCAGAGAAGACTCCTATTCTGCCATTTCCTTTCTCTTTATGTTCCCATGCACTGTACCTCTTTTACACTTTTCCTTCTTCCTATTCACTTTTCCACCTTGTCTGCTTCCCTCACCTCTCAGCCTTCTGCAGCAACGTGCTGCTGATTTTCCATCTTGCCAGGACTCCTCAGGGAGCAAAAGCACAACAATCTTTTCCTAATAAGATTCTGGCACTTCCTTGTGAAGCTTCTTCCGGAACCTGGATGTGAACAAGCATGTGAAAATGAGGAATAATGGGAATAAAATGCAACTCACATCTTTGGAACTTCAGAGGGACCTTGGACTGAGTGCTGAGGGCAAAGCACAATCCTTGCCAGTTCTGCTCCCAGCACAAGCAGAGTAAATTCAGTGTCTGGATTCTGAAATCCAGTAAAGCAGGGGTTTCTGAAAGCTGCCATCAAGTGCAGGACTGAGCAGCAGAGTAATCTGTAATATTACTGTTTCAGCCACATTCTGTGCTGATACACAATTCCTCACACTGCAATACATGAATCCAGTGAGAACTGAAAGGTAAAAGGCCATCAAAATTAATTTCTAGCTAAACCACCAGTCTGCTTTTGGAGTTCTTACATCTTCCTTTCTCTTTACCTTCTGTCTAAAACATTTGCATCAAAGCAAGAGCCATTTAAGATGGCTTAACCCAAACAATCCCTGTTATGGTTTGGTTCTGTAGGCAGTTCTGTAATGCAAATAAATCAGCAATAATGACATATCACTGAGGAACTCCACACCATCTTAGAGAATGTTTTGCAAATACACTGACACTTTATATGCTTCCAAGAAAATATACATATATACAGTATGAATCACACACACATGTGTGTATGTCTATATAGACATGGACTTACACACATGCAGATATACATAAATCTGTGCATGTCTACACATCTGGTTCTACACAGGAAGCACACCAAAATTAAAGTAGAGCAAAATATTAATAAAGTTTGGATTAATTATGGAGTTTTTTGAATAACTGGGTATGATTCTTTGCTTGTTTAAACAAGGTCTGTTGTTTCAAAAGTGTCTGTGGTAGTGCAGAATATGCTAATGAATGGAGCTCTGTGTCCCTTCTTTGTGAGAGCTGAGTTAAAGGTGTTACTGGCAGTTAATCTAAGTCTAAAATGCTGCTGCTTAGCCAAGCTCTTACAGTAGGAACCATCCCATGTAAGCAATGAAGTCTGTGCATCCTACCTGCTGGCCAAAGGTGTGTGCTGTATCCATGAAAATTAGCATAGAGTAACCCAAGTCTTGCGGAGCTGATCTGCTCTCTGGTGGGTAAATGAGAGTCTCACTGGTGAGAATGAGTGTTGGAAAGGATGTCCTTCAGCACATACCAAAAGTTGGGGTCACAGAGCAGAAACTTTCTATTCCCAATCTGGAAATCCTGCCAACCCAACATGGCAAGCCAGCTATGACAGAAGCTGTGCAACTGTGTTCCTGGTGGGGTCATGGGGACATGGGCCATATGTTTGAGGGCATAAAATTGTAATTCAGCAATGGAAATCACATAGTTCAGTGTGAGCAGGTATTTTTCTCCTCTCATCAATGTAAATGGAATCAGTTCCTGAAAGAACTTGGCTCTATAGCCTGGAAAGGGTATTTTCTCAGATTCTGTCTGTGCTTATCTTCTAACCACTGATCCACTTTGATTCTATCACACACATTTCCTACAGTAAGAAACAGTCATTCTGCCTTCACTGCAGCTTCAGAACCTGCCTGTTTCTCCTACTCTCTTCTCTCATGGTCTTTGCCATTTTCATGTCACACTTCCCATAACCCCAGCCAAAAAATAGGAACTGCCTGACGCTGGGGAACACCATGTCCCTCTGTTTCCTGCCTGCACACCTGTCCTGGATGGTTACATGGGAGATCCACCCTGCAGCACTCTCTGCTTCCAGTACCATAAGAATTGGTCATTTATTACAGTATCACATGTACTTTTGCAAATACCATAGAAAAATGGCCACAGCAACAGAAGAAACTACTAGCAAGGTTGTAATTGGAGTAGGCACCTACAGTGTAGGTGGAGTAGTTAAACCCACTGTAGTGAGTTTAAGACATATTCAGAAGAAAGCAAACCACTTAGCACCAGTGCTTCCCATACACACTATAAAAGCCCCCATTGAAGTACTGAGTTAGCACATGACATCTGATGAGATCACAGCGTGGGGCACGCTTGGCTGTAGCATTACAAAGGCTTCAGCACCTCTCTGTCAACACTTTGGCTTGTTTTTTTGGTAAAAGCTTGGGATGTAGCTCCTGACTGATGTTGCTGGCCAGCTCTGCTCAAGGTCAGTCAGGATAACCACAGTGCTCAGCCATACCTGTTCTAGACACACCTGCTGGTGTGCTCCTGGAGTTAGGTGAGCCAGGCTGACAAATAACCTCCTTGTCAAAGGGCTGTGATGAATGGCAGGTTTAGGTTGTAAAAAGGCAAACAGGTATCAGCCTCTTGTCACCTGCCTTTGCCAAACAGATTGCAGGAGGTAGGAGGTCTGATTTCTTCTGTACCTAATTTCTGTACCTTATTTCCAGGATTCAGTGCAAGAGTGGAAGTTTTGGCTTGTACCTCTTAGGGGCAAACTTGCAAATGAACATTTTCAAGGTGCAATGTGGAGCTGGAGGCAGAGGAGGTTTTGCACACTTACCTTCTAAGGGTATGTGGAGTCATCAGCTGATACCATAGTGTTAACATGCATGCCAATGTAGAGTAGTATTTGTAACTTAACTGGTATGGAGGTGTTGAGTAATTCATGGTGGATAATTTACTCACAGGAATTTAGCTTTGTTTGCTGCTCTCATGCATTGCATGCACCCTTTGACAACACCTAACAAGGAACATTTCACTACCCAAGTTTTCAGTTAAACTGATAGACCAGACACAACAACCCTCTTTCCTCTTGCCCTGTAACACACTCACTCATTCATATTTTGCTTCAGCTTTGATACTTATGAAATGTTACTTTAGCATCCAGCGAATAGGCTTAACCCAGGTAATGGGAGAGAGATGTTCTTGGCACAGATCAGCAGCTACTGTACTTGGCACTGATTAGATTAACACCAGGAACCACTTCAGAGAGGGCAGTGTAATCTTTATGGTCATCAATTACTTGCTGAGAAAGTTCACATCTTCCTCCTAACGGCAGCTGTGCTGGTGATTTCTTTGCTAGGTGAAAATAGGCACTTAAAGGAATAGACTAAATAGCCTTTTGCCTTTCTTTAAGACATCTAGTCCATACTAGCAATGGGTAACATTTTCAAAAGAGCCTAGAGCCTGACATCTAGTCCATACTAGCAATGGGTAATATTTTCAAAAGAGCCTAGAGCCCATTTTCCAGAAGGACTTAGTCACAGTCTTCCACATAAGCTTATTCATCCTGGCCCTTGGGTTGTGGTTGCACACACATTTCTCCAGGACGCAGAGTCAGCGTCAGCAGGCAATGTCCACTCTGGCTCATCACTGCCTGGTCCCATGCTCCTGCCACCCCTCCATGCCCAGAACAAAGAGGGCAGTGTAGGGACTGCCACAAACAGCCCTGGGTGGTGGCAGCACGACTTGCTGGAGCCAAAAGTGCCACAGAGAAAAATGTTTGCGGAACCACAGCTTCGAGCACTTCTCAGCTGGGTAAATTAATGTTTGTGGTGATCCATCCTACCACAGCTAGACTGCTACCAATTCCCAGGCTCTGGAGGTAACCCAGGTAGATTCCCACATAACTCTGACAGGTGTCCAGGTGCTTCAGATGCTTCTGATACATTTTACACTATAGCTGCTGGTTTGGGTTTGCCTCATCCAATGGCAGAAACAGTGCTGTTTACGCTTGAAGAAGCTAAGTCCCATCAATTATTATGTTTCAATGAAGCAAGCAAGCATGAAAGCACCTGGAGATGGACAGCCCTGGGCTAACAAATCCTGATCCCTCAAGGTCTACTGCTTTGCCTACTGCAAACACACTATCTGACAACCATAAATCACAAACTTATTATGTAATGGCCATGCCATTTCATAGACAAAGATGCATTTCACAGAGAGTATGGTTTTAATAAACAGGCAGCCTTTCAGTGGCTAGACTGGAATAAGCCAGTGATCTCAGTCCAGTTCCTGTTGGAAAGGTAGTCACAGCACAGAAAACACGGGCACAGACGGGTGGATTGTTAAGGGGCTGCCATAGAAGCCGAACAGCTTTCTCAGCCAGGCGGGTTACAGCAGCAGTGCCAGTGCCTTCAGCTGCCTGGGGTGAGCCAGGGGTACCTGACCCATGGCTGTGCTGAGGGACTGGATCTCTTGGGTACCTTACTGGAATTCTCATGCCAAGTATGTGCACAGTTAACTTCGAACCGTTAACGAATTCACCTCAATGTCACCATGCAGCCAATAGAGGTACATGGGGCTGACTGAGTTACGACCCCGACTCACATGTGCAAAGCATGCACTGCTGAAATGCAATGGGAAATATTCATTATTCTTGGATAGAGCTCCCTTTGAGTTCAGCAGTTACAGCAGCTGTCGTCATTTACTGCATTAGCAACCACTATTTCTGTGAATTTATATCATCGTGTCCCGGAGCTCTTTGCCAGCAATACGCTTAACCCACTGCTGCAAAATAATCCCATATATATTGGCCACATATTTGAGATATTATGATTAGACTTTTTTAGAGGGTGTTAGGAATTATTTTTATAAATGTAGCATGTGTGTATGCACAAGGGTTTTTACAATCAACCTTAAAAGGGAAAGGGATATATTTTCATTCTTTAACTTACATTTTGACTTGCTTCTCACTGGTTTCTGATAGGCATTGAGCTAAAAAAGCCATGCTGGTCCTGTAAAATAGTTAGGAAATACAAAGAAATAACGTGATTTAGTGCATTTTTTTGAATTATGGTTTTTACATATTTCCCACAGACTGTCAAATCTGTCATTATATTGGAATAGGTGTTGATATCTGAGAATGTCTGATATCAGTCAGAACACTGACAGCTTTATGCCTTTAAGAAATTGAGGTGCTGGCAAGCACCCTTACTGCACTGTGCAATTCTAAGCCATGCAAAAACCTTGTCTTTCCTGTGCCATCATTTTCAACACATATTACAATAAATATTGAGGAAATCTCAGATTGAAACATCTTCAAATTTTAGTTGTTATAGTAATACCGAAAGGTTGACTTTTTTTGCTTAAGTCTGTAGAGAAAACATATATTCCAGTAGAAACACATCTGCAGATTATTTCACAGACAAACCTGTTCCGGACAATTAATTGTAAAAATTGATTTTATGGAGGACTATGATTTTTACTACTAATAATCATAAAATAGTGTAATCTAGTGCAGTTAAATAGAATGATATGTGTGACTGCAGTTTGAATGGGGAACTACAGATCTGGCGACAGTGTGTTTCTAAATCTGTTTGATATCTCTTGCTGATGTACAGTGCAGTTACAGGATACATTAGAAGTTGCCTTGTGGGTCTCATCCACTTAGGATATAAATCTGCCACCATAGACCAACTCCAGAGTTTGTTCCTTAAATCAAATTGTAGAGGCTAATGTACATTGATAGAATTTGAGTTGTCAGCCAAAAACACCTATGTTGTCAGAGTAGTGTTGTGTTTCTTACAAAGCTCTTGTCATATTTGCAGAAGACACTATGGAGTATATTTGACCATCTTTAATGGTTGGACTTGATGATCTTAAAGGTCTTTCCTAATCTTAATAGTTCTATGATCTGACGACCTTTTGCCACAGAGGTCTGAAACTTTGTATTTCATCTACCAGTGAAATCCAAAGGCCTCTGGGATGGAGATGCTACAGCTCCACACTTCAGAGTTTGAACTTGCAGAAGCAGGCAGGTGCTTTATACAGTGAACACATTATACCTTGCTTCCATTTTTTAAAAATGTTTCTGTTATGGGGCAATATTCTGGTTTATTTCATCCTGCTCCTTCCCTCCCTCATACCTTGTTAATGAGCCATTTATTTGTCAAATGAAAAGGAAGAGCCCATTGAGCTCAAAGGACAACACATCTGCCCAAATTTCCCTGTACCCCAACACTGATTCAACACAAACTTTCCCAAAGGGCTTCCAGAGTCTTACCCTAGCAAGGGAAATTCAAGAGCTATAGGAATGCCTATTTCTGATCACCCTGCATTGTCTTTTTCCAGATCTGCACAGCTGAACCTGGATAAAGATGGGAGTGTTCTCCAGTAAGGCAGAACTCACAGTCTACTCAAACCAGCAATTCAAGACTGTCATGGTGTCTCAGCAGACTTGAGTTGACTTGTTGGTCCTCCTGTGCTCAGGAGATTGCTGTCTGGCACCTCCAGTGAGACTGAACTTTCTGACTAGAATAACTGGCAGAGCTTTTGCGTACATCAGTGTGCCAGGAAAACAGGAACACTCCTGGAAACAGTTGCACCCTGAGGGAGGAGGAGATGAGGAACAGGGAAACACAGAGCAAATTACAGCTACTTTGCACTACAGAATTGGCACATGGGCTGGTCTCATCATCTGTCAGAGCCTTGCTCTAGGAGAGTCTTAGAATCTTAAAATGGTTTGGGTTGGAAGGGACCTTAAAGATCATCTAGTTCCAACTCCCACCATGGGCAGGGACACCTTCCACTGGCCCAAGTTGCTCCAAGCCCCATCCAGCCTGGTCTTGAGTACTTCCAAGGATGGGACATCCACAACTTCTCTGGGCAACTTGTGCCAGTGCCTCAGCACCCTCACAGGGAAGAATTTCTTCCAAACAGCTAATGCTGTAGTCATGTCTCTTGCAGCTCAGTGGCAGGACTGTAAAGGAAGTAACACTGCACAGAGGCAGGAATAAATGGAGGAAAACTAACTCAGGGGCCTGACCCTGCAAAGACATGCTGTACTTACATTGACTTCTTTACAGGACACTTGGCTCCCGACCAGACTGGATCTGCCATTCAGAGCAAATCATTGTAATAAATTCTAGACAGTGATATGACTGTCTGATCCTGTGGGACATGGGATTCAGGGAGAGTTGTGGGTGTTACAACTAGACTTTCAGATAAACAAATCCTAAGGGATGTTCTGTCCAGCACTTAACATTTCCAGTGAGTTACAGCATTGAGCCTTTTGGAAAAAGGGTCTTAATTCATTCTTATTTGGAATGGCAAGAGCCTCTGTCTACAAACTGCCTTGATGTTTTAACATTATCTGCTATTAAAATCAAAGTCGCGTGTTGCATCACACTTCAGCACTACCTGCAGAGAATAACCTGTCACTAATGCCAAAAGATAGTAATCACTAAATGAATGAATTAGGGTTATAGATACTCTCCAGTCCCTTCATTATTTAGGTAGAAAAAAAGTGTTTTGAAAATAAAGAAGGGTTTGAGAAAAGAATCTTGGCAGTAACTGATTTTCAGTGTGAACCGTGAGATACACCTCAGCAGCAGCTCACTAACTGCCTTGGAACTGGATATGCTTTACTGAATATTTCCCTTCCTGGAGTTAGTTCTGCTTATTTAAAGGCATCCATGTGCCTTTTACTTACCTTGCATTTGTAGGCAGAGGGGAGCATACACTGTTTTCAGCCTGGCTCCAAGATATTTTGCTTGCTTATCTAAAAGTACATGTTTTTTGACTAGATGATCTGTAAGGTCCATTCCAACCCCTTGACAATCTATGAATTTCATGTATAAGCCACACACCTTCAGCCCCATGAATCTACCCACCATCCATACATTCTATCCCAAATTGAAAGTTATGCATGTTCTTGCTAACCTAGTTTTGTGTGTGCCTGTGCTTTTTTTTTTTAACAATAGGCCTAAATCCATATTAATGATCCAAAAAGTGACCAGGCCCTCAGCACCTTTTGTCCTCTATACATTAACTATCCAATAATCAACAGTAGCTGTCCTGTACTCTGGTGTCTTTAGCCTAATTCAGAGGGACAGATATTTATCATCACCCTTGAATTGGGTGACCCATTCTGACAGGTCGACATCCTTATTTATGTAACAATGTCATAGACAGTAACTGCTAATGAGTGGAGTGACACAGAGGTCTGTTAGATGGAAAGGCAGAGGAAAGCTGAAAAGGGCATGAGGGGTTAATGGGACTTTTCTGTTCCAGCCTCCTGGGATGTGTAATTATGTTCTAATAAGAAATGAATGTATTGATTAGATTAGTGTGCAATTGTGTTCATGTGCACACGTATAGTGCTGCATGCATATAGACAGTCATTGTGTGTGCCTCTATTTGCCTCAGTGTGTGTTTGAACCTAAAGTATCTTTGTGCTTTGGCCAAAAACAAGCAGTGCACTCCCACAGCCCTCTTCTTGTCCTCTCTGTGGCAAACTCCTTGTGAATTCAACTGGAGTTTATCTGAGTAAAAGCTGAATTTAACTTCAGTAAACACCAAATAAGGGCTTCAGGATTAGGCCCTCACAAACAAATGACTTCCTTTTTGCATTGTTTGGTATAAACACCCACCATAACTCAAGAGAGCAGTAAAAGCAGCCAATACATTGTAAACAGTGTCATCTGCTTAGGAGACCTTCCACCACCAACCAAAGTAGGCTCTGCTCATCCCTGATGTATGTCCACTTCTAGCAGGCTGCTTACAGTAGGGAGGAATTTGGCCCAGCATTCTTCCTCATCCAGTAAAAGATGTTCTCTGGCAGGTCAAGGAAAGCATCCTTCACACGCTCACAAAGGGTCGATTCTCCACTGCTTCTCCTAAGTGTGTGTGATCTGAACTTGAGGGTGAATTCCCTTGATGGGAAAGACATAACAATAGAGAAAAGCAGCTCGGGGGGAAGGAAAGCATGTCTGAAAATTCGAGCTGCCCATGGCTCAGGAGCCACAAGAATGCAGCTGATAGCAGTGCTCTCGCCGTAGCCTCCGACTGATGCTAATCCGGGGAGGCAGCAGAATTGTGCCTTTTGATACCTTACACATACTGTACAAATTCCAGCTATAAGCAGAGCCTTATATGTCCTGTGGACTTGTACGTGGTGGTCGAGTTAGTAAGGAACAAACAGGGCTAGGCTGGCAATAGGAACAGGCTTTTTGGGTCACAACCTCAGCCCCTTGTCCCTGGGATAACGAAGGCCACAGCACCAGCGTGCACAAGCCTGTGACAAATGAGCACCTCCAGTTGCATGCTGAAGAAATAAATTACTTTCTAGTGACTCCCTCTGGAAAGAAGCAGCATTATTAGGCTCTAATGGGATTTCCTTCTATCCCACTCTTGACTAGGACCTTTGTGAGGCAAAGGGGAGGAGGGAAGAAAGGAAAACTGAAGAATTTTTAAGTCTGAGGAGGGCCCACTTTACCCAACCATAACTTTTATGAATCGTGGCTAGGATTCCAGATGTGATGCTCAGGAAAGGCTGTAGTACAGACAGGTGAAAAAGGACTTACCAGGCAAGACTTCCAAACATTTCAGAAATGTTTAAACTGTCTAATATAAGAATACACTGTAGGATCAGTGTCACAAAAGAAGAAATCTCTTGAAAATGGATTCTCATTAATCTATTTCTTTCCTCAAGAATGAAAGTTAGAAGGTACTAAAATACACCACTTGCAATGTGGAGATCAATAGAGCTCAATGAAAGTTAGAAGGTACTAAAATACAGCACTTGCAATGTGGAGATCAATGGAGCTTTAAAGTCTGGCCCTTATCTGAGGGATAATGATTAAACACAATTCTTTCTCATTGCCATTCTACTACAAATTTTTCCATCTTAGGAGCACTGAGGAGGTATTTTTTTAAAGTGTTTTTATGTATAAAATTATTTAGGGAACATATTTATAAAACAGAATGTATTTATATTCCCTACAAGAGAAATTTAAAATCCAAGCTAGATAAAACTGTGAAGGTCCACCTTCTAAAAGTTTTGCCCCAAGGGTCAAAATAGAGAGTAAAAGCTTGGAACTGGTGGTGGCTGTAGGAGTGTTATCACTGACTTCAAGAGGGCTGAGATCACATCTGAAATGAAAGCACTGGAGAAGGAACAGCCTAGCAAAATCATGGTAGTTTCTTCCAAATAACATATGATGCTCAAGCAGCTGTGGTCTCCAGGCTAAAGAAAGAAATACCCTCTGCAAGAAGAGGCATTGCTAGTGCCATAGTTCAAATCTGAATGGCAGGTGCAGAGGAGCTAATTCTGCAGCAACTGCTGGACCCTTTGACTCCCAGTAGTTGAGGGTTGGTTCACATTTGAACACTCACACAAAACTGATTTCCCCATTATATTGATGGGAACTTTGTAATGCAATGAATCATCTTCAACTGGCTGATTTATTTCACAGGGCAACTTGAGGCAGCAAACTCGGAGCAAGGTAGCCCAAACTAAGATGAAATATCCTTCTCTGTCCCATTTATTAGTGTCAGCATCAGCATAAGCTTTTCTCCTTAATGGACTGATCTTTCATTCAGGCCATAGAGGATCCTGAGAAAGTTTTCCTCGTTTCTTTATGATTTGCCAAACTTCTAAGTGAGCTCCTAAAAACTTATTGAAAGAGCATTACTCAGTCTGACACATTCCATTTATTTCAATATGGTGACAAAGAGGGAAGATCTAGTTAAAAATATTGCAATAGCCTTATGGGATACTTATGGGTTTTTTAAATGTAATACATCACAATAGAATACTTTGTTTTTGCAGAAGGGCATTCTGCATTCGCCCAAAAAGCTGCTGACTTAATCATTAGTTATGATGAGAAGAGATTTAGTGCTCTCTTTCTTTACACTGTCACTGAGAACAATGTCTATGAAAAAGCCTATGCTTCCCATTATAAATCACTATAAGCTCCATGAAAATTTCTCCTCTACCCTGGGGTTTAAGTGAGCAGATACTCAGTGATGCAGACTCCCAATAGTAGCACTTTATGCCTGGATCTATGAGTTTATGGAATGTTATGGTTCACCCTTAGTCCAGGCACTACCAGTCCATGCAGTTCCCATTGTTCAGCAATTTATGAATGGCTTGTCTGACAAAAAAATGAAGTATCTACCAGTTTCCCCCTCTTCCTTTGCAGCCTGTATATATTTTTAAAATGCTTTAACACTGTATCACTTTTGGCATTAAAAATATATATTGCTGTTTATCATCAGATTGTCTTTCAGAAACACAATGTACCCTCTGCTCCCTCATCCTCTAATGGTCCTGAGAAACCATTTCAGATCTTATTTAGGGTAAGAAAAGATGCAGAAATTAAGCTAATCAAAAAAGAGAAATGCTTTATAGGTGCTTCTTTCACTGAATGAAGAACATCATCTTAAAAGGACAATTCAACCTTAAATGATTTATGGGGGCAGATCTGAGATGTATAAGCATCTCTCAAAATAATTTGTATTAAGAAATACAGATTTAGTGACCTAAAATTAAACATCCAGGTTTGAAAGTCTTTAACCTTCTTCCCTGCCTTCCCTCCTCCCCCATATCATAGTCACATATACAGGCTGGATTTTATTGTATAACTTTGTAAAGAAGAAAAAAAAGCCAGTGTTCCACACATCTGCCAGCTCTTTTTTTGTTTGTTGGCCCAAGCTGACAGCTTTTTTTTGTGCTTCCTAGTTTATCAGAAGTCTATCAAAATGTTTTGAAGAAAACGAGCCAGGACATTTTCCCTAGATTTTAGTGTCCTCTAATATTTAAATTCATTCTTCTGAGTTTGTTTCTTATTTACTGCTTTCCCCATTTCTTGAAGATAACATTCTCAGTCCAAGAAGCAGAGTTCAGAGTTGCTTGTTTCATCGCAAACTGTCTCAAAGTTCTCCTTAACTGGGTTGAAGTCTGTGAGCCCTGTTCAAAATTCGTATCACTGCATTCAGTTTTGAAAGGGAGGACTTTGATTCAAAGTTCTCAGCCACCCACACTGGACCTGAAAGGCCACTAGAAATAGCCCTTGTCTGCTTTGTTTCTCAGGAACCAGAATAGACACATTCCCTCTGGTCTGCCCTGAGATATGGATTTGGCTCAATAAGCACATGTCAGCTGCAGAAGCAGCTGGCTGCAGAGCAGTTTTCATGGAAACTGGGAGCCTGTGTCCTCTGAAAAGATACAATATTATTTAATTCATTTATTGTTAGAATTTTTAATTTATTCTGAATGAGCTTTGAGATGGCTAAGAATGACAGTCTAAAGTCAAATTCTTACTGGTCTTTGATTTCAGTTTGATTGTTACTGTGAATAAAATCAATTATAAATCTGTAATGAAACGTGCCATCTATGTATGACAGATATCTGCAAGACCTTTGGAGTAAAAAGTAGCAAGATAAAAGCACATGTATTATAGGTCCTTGGCCAAATCACAGCTCCCAAAGCCACATGCTGACAACAGGACTCTAACTTTCACAGGAAAGCAAGACATGCCTCAACCCTCACAGGTAAATAATGCCTGAAGATGTTACCTACCTTGATGCTTTTATAGATGCCTGAGTTTTCAAGCTGGGCCAGTCCCCTTAATGAGCTGAAATCCTGCCTGGGAACAGAGGCAGCTCATGGTTCCCAATGTCTTCATCCATCCCCAGTCCCCAGCATGGCCTTCCTCTCACTGCCTGGGGCTGAGCTCTCTGAGACAGACCTCACCCTGCCCAAAGATAAAGAGTGGTTGATTGAAACAGTAAGAATCCAACATAGAAGATAGCATTTGTGTGGATAACTTCACCATTTACATACAAAGCAGAGGTCCTGCCCAAATCCATCCTGGATTGCCAAAGCCTGAAACTATCTCAACCCATCTAGAGTCTGAAAATCTTGGACAAAATCAAAACTCTTAAAACTTCTCAACAGTATCAAATCCTACACTAATCACAGTAATTAGTACCTGCAGTCTTCATCCTCACCAATCCTGCAGTGCTTACCAACAATTTACTCAAGCATTAATCTACATCCAAGACCTTTGCAGGTCTATGTTCCTGACTCCACCTTCCCTTGCTATGTGAAATCTTTGCTTTCTAGTATTCCACTAAGATTGAAAAACCTGTGGCAAAATTAAAGTTAAAATTACAAGTATCAAAATACATGAAAATGTAACAATTGTTGGAGTTACTTCCTTGACAGATCTATCTGGAGTCACCTGTGGATATGTGGTGGTTTCATCCAGTCTTACACTAACCTGGTCCTGTCCAAAAATACCTTGTGCTTTGGTTTGGAACCTCACAGCTTCGTTGGACAATATGAGGCCAGTCTATTTCCCCTTCCATTCAGTTTCTACCCAAACTGACCACCCTGGGTTTGCTGCTCTTTCCTGGGGGAGGTAGAGTGCGACAAACAGATGCTCTCTCAAAGGCTCCTTGTCCTTTCTGCAGGTTTTCTAGCTCCAAAGTAGAGATGAAAAAGTGAAGCAAATGTGACCCTTGCAATTGAGATCCTTTGCTAGTACAAGCAGCCCTATTAAAGTTGAACAGGAACATACATCATAATAATTAAAGTGGGCATGAGTTGGCTTTGAATTGCAGGAACTCTGGGTGACCACATTTCACTTTCCCTGTCATTGACTAAGATAGAATTTCCTCCTTCTCATCAAATGGCAACTCTTTTATTTATGGATTACATCTATGCCTTGGAAGGAGGTAGAGTTACTGATAAAGTTTTCCTGAAAAAAAACATGCTGCATTTTCTTTCAGATCACAGATGACTGCAGTTGATCACATCTGTTTTCCAGCAGGCATCAGTGTATCCAATTAGAAAGATCACAGAATTTTTTAGAGGTCTTGGGAATATTTGGTCAGCCAAAAGATTTGGGCTTTGAAAAAGAACAAGAAGACAAATATGGTATGTGCTAGTTTTCATGAAAACTGTGGTAAAATATTCTCTTAAAACTAGTTACACAGATGTAATCCTTAGCATTAAACATATATATGTGTGTGTGTGTGTAAAAACCAAGAGTTTGGGGGTTTTACTATTATATTAAAAATGGCAGATTCGATGGGTTGCAATCCTGGCTATATCCACTGAACTGATAGGAAGGGTTGGGGTGTTCATGGTCACAACATATTCCAGGTACAAAAAATAATTAAACTTTTCCTTGAAAGAATACATGAAGCCTTCAGTGAACAACATCCACTACTTAAAAGGATGAAAATGTTACCAAAATGTCGCTCCTAGTCTTGATAAGTCTTTTTAATTTTCACCATCAGCTCTGATATGACAAATGCAACGCATAGAAGGATCTTCAAACTAAAAATGCTTTTTTTTTAACCATTGTATTTCCAAAAGAAAAATCTGCTTTAAAGCTTTCATTCTAGAATGTTCATGATAGCAAGGAAAACAAAATTCTGAGAGAAATACAGAGGACATGATACCAAATAAGTTATCAGTTCTTAGTTCCAAAGTCTGATAATGTCTTTGAAGTATCTCTTGCAATTAATTTCTTGATTTTCCACTAATTTTTATGTTCATGATATCCTCCCTGGTACTCTGAAAATAACTTGCCAGGGTGTGACAGCTGAAACCATGGGGGCTCTAATACATACCTATAGACAGAGTTGAGTAGATGTAGTTATTATTGAGGTTTTATGGGTTTGGGGGCAGGGAGGAAGGCAAGAGAAAGCAACTGAGAATTCAGGACAAAAAAAAAAAAAAAGCTGGACACAGAGCCAGAAGAAAAAAATGCTCTTGAGAAAAGCTAATTGGATGAGCTTTTGAGCAAAGTGCTACCTGTGAAAAGGCCTTTGAATCCCAAGGGAAAATATTCTCCCTTGTTGACTGATGCATTCAACCAAACAAAACTTTGCATTTCTAAGTAAATATACAGGACTATATGAAAAATTGCATTTTCTGCATTGAAAAAATGGTAAAACCTGTGATTCAATGGCAAATCAATCAATCAGTTTTAAAAGGAAACAGTCAATCTTCAATTCTGTGGTGTGTCTTTCAGATAAGATTTGAACACTGAGGACTTCTTTCTTCTCAGTGTGACATTAACAACATTGGAGACATTCAACATTACAGATTCCACACAAGTGTTTCTGCAAAGCTACCATCCTCTCCTGGACTTTTAAACTTCCTGGACTTGAAAACTTCCCTCATGGTTAAGATTCCTACCCCAGTAAGCACTTCAGCTAAATGAGAGAGATGCCCTGAACTGACCACTTGACTATCCATTACCTGACAAAATGATTCCTGTTGTAAAACGCTGGAATTCTTGGACAGATGGTAACTGGAGTAGGTCACAGATATATTTTGACTTTAGCACTGTGATGGAGCATCCCTCCTGCAGGAGCTGAACCCCCACCTTGGCACTGCCAACCCAATACCCTGACAAAAACCCACGTTAGAGCTGCAGTGTGCTGTGCTGCAGCTTTCCTTCCAAAGGGCTTCACCTTCTACTAGTGGTGTTGGGATTGAGCTGTTAAACCCCTCAGGACAAAAGGAGTTCTGCAAGACCTCGTTATATGTTAAATATAAATAGGCATATTGTAGCCTTGCATGCAGTCTATTTTACTCGAGCAAGTATGTTTTTTGTTAAACACATAAAACACAGAGTGGGTTTTAATGGCTGATCAGATCCTGTTAAAGCAAATTGCATGTTTAAATACAAAGGATGAAAGGATCTCTATTATTCTACAAATTTCTAGCAGCACTGCACCTTAAAAGGAATTTTATAGCAAATTTGTAGCTTTGCAACCAGCTCATGAACCAGGGGGCATAAAAAGGACATGTGTTCCAAGAGCAAATGCATTCCATATTTCAGAAATAATAAGTTTTTGCTTGAACCCACATCTCACCAGTGCAGAGAAAGGATTTTGCATCCATGGGAAGTACTTTTCTGTCTTCAGCAGAACATTGTTTCATTAAGGCTGCTAACCTGGTCTATGCTACAGCCAGTCAAGCTGTGTCTGAAGAGCCTCTGCTCTATACCATAAAGCCCCAATGCTTTCATTGCCTTCCTCTGTAACTGCAATCCACACAAGTATTCAAGAATAAAGGTGTAAGTGGAAACTCTGACCCAGTAGATCAGGCTCATCAGAGGTGAAAAGATTAAAATACTCTAACAGCAATAGGGTTTGTGCAAGTGAATCTTCACATGGTCAGAATGAAAATTTTCACGTAGTCTGAGAATCAGTGAGGGTTGTAGGATTAGAAGGTGGAAAGCACATACAGCTTTCAACTACAGCAATACTTGAGCCTCTGCACTGGGTATTTATATGGGTGTCTGTAAACCTGTGAAAATGCAGTTGTGTGTTTTACACTGAGCTGTGTTTAAGCTAGTGGAATATTAGGCACACTGCAGCCTGTAGGGATTAGGAATGCAGATGCCAGAATTAAAAGCAGGTAAATATGGGAAAAGGTACAAAATTATAGAAACTGAAGCCTCTGGCAGAAGAGTCCTGTTGGAGCTAACAGCCAGGGATCAGGGCTTTACCACTGCTATCTGCTCTGTCTCTTGCTAGATTAAACTGAGGTTGTCAGCTGTAGCCCTAAGCATACCACTAGGACAAGAGTATTGAACATGAGAATATGTGATGATTTGCTGTCTTTGAGAAGGTAAGTGAAGTCTTTGGCTTTTTAAGTGCAGAATGAAGGTTCCTGCTTCTCTACTGATACAAGAATGTTTAGTTATAGTCATGGTTCTTGATTTCTACCCATAGCTTGCATTCATGTTAACAGTTTTCTTTCATGCATTGGAAGTTCCTGGTCCACAAAGAGGAGAAAGAAAATTAAGGAAAGGATGAAAATAAATCAGAAATAGGGAAAATCCCAGATTTTAACAGTGCACAATTATGTTCTTCCATGAGAAAAGTCACACTGATTTGAAGCTAGTGAAAGCTGTCAACGTCTTGACCAACACCTAAGCCACAAACAATGAGCCACAGAACATCCTCTGCAAATGCAATAGGGCAGTAAGTGTAGTAGAGCACTATAATGAGTTGTCTGCAACAAACCTCAAAGTCTTAAAGTAACTTCTCTTTGTTCTCATTTATGTAAATCTTTGCCTGCACTCAACCCTGAAGTATTTGAGCTCTTTCAGTAGTAAAACCAGCAGTGATGCACTTAAGATCTCCTACATCTCTTCCTCTGCAGAAAATGAAATGTAAGAGGGTGGACCTTGACAGTGGAGCAGAGGGTGTGGAGCTCTGTGATGGTGTGCCCTCCCCAGAGAACTTTGTGTCTGAGTCATGCCCTCAAAAATGTTGTCTCTTGCATAGATCAGCTTTATCTATTTAGGAAAACCCTGCTGTGCCAGAAGAGTAAAGCTAAAGGGTTTTCATGCCAGGGCAGTGCCCTGGCTTTGCTAAATGCAAAAGGGAATGGCATGTGAGTTCATTTTTCTTCATCCATAGGCAGCAACCCATAAAGCTTTACATTCATATATAGATGATACATTTTGAATGCCATAGAAAAATCAAACTGTAGAAGAAAAATCTTCCAAAATACATCATGATCCCAAATGACTTGAATAAAATAAGCCAAAAAGTCGACCACAAACTTTATACAAAGTAAAGATGAGTCCTGCACAATTAGCCAAAAATTACAGGAAATATTCTAGCTCCTTCTTTCCCACTTTTCCACTACATCCAAGTTTCAGTTAATGTAAAAAGAAGGAAATGTCTATTTTCAAGCTAGAGAGATTTCCTGGGCTCAAAACCAGAGTATGTCTTTAACATAAACTCATGCTTCCAAAAATCCCAGCACAAGTGACAACCAAATTACTCCATTGTTTTCTATAGGCAGGATGTGTAGATAAAGTCTGGCTTGATTTTCTTGCTCACAATGTGTCCAAATGCTTCTGTTGTAGAAAACTCCAGGTTTTCAGTGGTGTAAAATCTTACTGTGAGAGGAGAGCTGTCTCACATTTGGAAGTGAGGAGGCTCCTGCTTTTTCTATTCCTTCCTGCCATCTGCAAGATTTCATATGGGGTAAAAACCGGGAAATTACTTGAGCAAATCTTCAGCTTTCCTCAGTTGTTTTTTTTTTAAAATAACGTCCTCAGCCTCCTGCCTCGTGATTTACATAATAAGGAGACTGTGTTGTGTTATTACATCAGTTTCATTTCTTCAGGGAAAAAGGCTCCAGATGTATTTGACTAAGTCATTAGTGCAAACATCCCATTTTTTGTAACATCATTCCCTAGATCAACTGTAAAGACACACTGTTGATTTTGGCTACAGGCTTAGGAGTGGACAGACACTGCCACTTGATCTAAGCAGCTGCCTCCTCATTACTGCCTCCAAGTTCATTGTCGTGAAGTACAAACCCCTAATGGATCCACAACATGAGCATCGATTCAGAAAACCTGGTGGATGACTCATCTGATAAAAATCGCTATTGTAAAGCTATTCAAGGAGTAGGGGGAAAAGGATTTAGCCTTCCTTAGAGCTATTACTTCCTTTTGTCAGCGTGTTTTTCTTCAGTCATATGGGAATGAAATTATAAACACATACAGAGTGCTGGATCCTGACACCTCAGCTCTGGTGGGACAGGACTGCAGTGAGTCTATTAGAAGCTCTGAGGATGTTTGCAGAGTAAGGTACTGGTCAAGGTGAGGAAGATTACACCAACCCTTCCTAGGTGAGTCAAAAGCATCAAGGAAGTGTAAAAATGAACACTATATGATCCAGCTTAGTTTGAGAAGTAAAATCAATTAATTCATCATTAATTTTCCTTCCACATTTGCTCTTTGATCCAACACATACATGACCTTGACTACACCAAATTGTTACTGGCTACCACACCCAGCACGAGGAAGCTTTTTTAATTGCAGATAAAGCATCGTTGTTGATTTATTTTTGGACCCTCATATTAAGGATTAGAAATTGAAGAAGCTAATTAAAAATTATGTAGCTTTAAACTGTTAGCAAATCGTTCCAAACAGCACAATAATGCAAAATGTGTGACAATGACAAAAATGTGTGAACGAGTTGCAAAGAAGAAGAATACGCATGGCTAAGTAGATGAACAGCTTCTAAAAGGAAATAATCTAAATAACTGATTTTTGAATAGAAGTCTTAAGAATAATTAACTAATTCTTGTAGGTGCTGACAGGTTTGTCCTACATTTGTGCCACAGCCTCTGTTTGCTCTCTAGGTGCAGTCACAAGACTGAGGTTTTTCTGTAAATGGTTAGAGTTATAAATTGGATATGGACTGTCATGTCCCCATACAATAAACACTGGAGTTTTCACTTAGAAAGCCAGGAAAGACACTTAATATGATACAAAGCTATGCAAGGATGACGATGGACAAGTAAGGTAATGGGCAAGCAACATATATATTTGACACATGCTCTCCTACAGAATGAGACCCCATTAAAAGGTAAAAAATTGCACTTATTGGTGTCTCCTGGCTTTGTCATAACTGCTCAGATCCCTGTTGCTGTGCAGGAGATGTGGTATTTGCACTTAATTGCATCATTTGAAAGCCTTAGAAGAAGGTATTCTAATGATTAAATCAATGTAAACCAGGTTGCAGAGCCAAAATAATCAAAAGTCTGACCAAGGCAAATGTTCTCAATAAAGTGAGCTTGCCAAACACAAGTGCTAATTAACACCTGATTCTAATTTGGTGATTGTGAAAGTGTGGCAATGGAGCCCTATGATTTTCTAAGTGGAAATAACATTGCTTTTCTCCATTGGTAGATTGCATGGATTGCCCTCGTGGCCAAAATTCCTCCTTTTGATCCGTCCTGGGTACAATCCATCAAATGTGGAGGCAGCTCTACTTGGGTTGTACAATACTTCTCTGTCTGATATTTACCATTCCTCGGTGTTTTTCCAACTGTAATCACTCTGAATGAAATTTTAGCTTTCTTGATGTCTGTTTTAATTGAAAAATGTCAAAATAATAATGTTTAAAATATCACACTGACTACAAATAGCAAACCCAAGTGGTCATGTTCTTTCATCTTTCCTGTTACGATTGTTTCAGATTTTTGAGGGAGGAAGAAGAGTCTTTCAGCCAGTTTTTACACAAGGACCTGAGAGCTCCTACATACCATATGATCTCCTTCATTCAGGAAGACACTTCTAACAAAAACAGATATATTAGCATGTGACTAATTCCTGAAGTCATTGGGCATTTGATCAGTCACCTGAATAACCAGGGAGTTTGCCTTGTGTTCTTTACCCTCTTCACAGTGAGTGAGGACACACAATAGACCCAACCAACAACTGGCATGAGATGCTATCTTTGTTGACACCCCAATATCCACCCAAATGGCCAAGAATGGCTTTGCAAACAGAAAAGGGCTGGAAGGTCTATTTCTCCCTCCTGAAGTAAGGAATGAGTCTTCCCAGTACACACAGTGTGACTCTTCTGTGGACAACTAGCACTTCAGACCCTGGGATCATTAATCTAGTGTCATCTCCCAAAATAATGTTTGGGGTTTTTTATTTAAGTGCACGTTCAATGACAGTCTCACATTTTTTTGCACAAAGGAATGACTCAGTGGCACCTTTCCACCCTGAAACAAAAGTGACACTGCACAAAATAAAGTTACTGCTGCCTTAGACCTAAAAGTTGTAACAGTTCTCACTTCTGATATGCCTAAAATAACAGGCACTTGAACTTCATGTGCAACATACACAAGCAATTACCAAGGAACACAATACATGAAGCATCTTCAAAAACAAAGCTACATAAATTTAACTTCTAGCTGACTCTTGCTTTAAAAATCAACACCTCCTCTATTTGACCTACGCAACAGTTACATTATACCATCTACTGATCTTTTTAATGGTTTAATCAGTCTCTCATTAAAAAAAAAAGAAGGCTAAATTTGCAAGTGCATTTCTACAGAAATATTTGCAAAGACTCCTAAGTATTTTCTTACCTCTGCAGTGCAAATGTATTTGCCTGTGTGTTTAAAGCAACAGCAGATTGTTCTCAATAAGGCAGAATTTGCACTATAAATGGCATCTCCTCTTTAGAAACAATACTTCCTTTATCTACTGGTGTTCAAAAGCTCCTACCAGGGTAACCTAACTTATCTGTTTCATCTTAAAACTGGAGCTGCCTGTCAAGCTTTGACAATCTTCAGATTCTTTTGGAAATAGGAAGCAACCCATTGTGTTCAAATTTGCTCTTAGTGACAGCTGATCCCACAGGAGCATCTAGTTAGAAAATAATTGATAGCACTTGAAACAGAAAGGATTGCAAATCAGGTATGACAAGTTTGCATTCAATGGCAGTCCTAAAGCTAATTGTCTGGTTAAGAAATCAGCTTCAAAAGAGGAAAAAACTTAAGGGGAAGGAAATGAGAAGTTTGTTTATTGCACATACACTTTCATTCTGACAATATTTTCCTTTTAAAAGGCAGGTCTGGAATAAGCAGTCCATTAAAGGGATGGGCCCAAAGCAAAACCTCTAAAGCGAATACTCCGAACTTTATGACTCAAACCCATCTGTAGTTTGTTATAAACAAGTCATAAGGCATAAATGAAAAAATCTGGATGTGGAAGGATAGAGGCTCGATCCTGCTACTATTGAAGTTAACAGAAAATCTCTTGCTGACTACAGAGGACTTTGGATCAGGCATTAAAATTCCAAGTAATACTGGCAAAGCTTCAATCGTGTGAGTGTGTGCGAGCGCTTGTGCAGATATATACACACAGACACACAGCCCAATAGTAGGGAATTTTAACCCTGACTCTTATATCAGACTATAACACCAGATGTCAAAAATGAAGATAACATGGGAGGAAGTTTATTTGCATGAGGAAATCCCTAAATGCTGTTGAAAGTATGCTTGGAATGGTTAATTAGTATGTAGGGGCTTGGAGGAAATGATATCTTGCAGCTTGCCCATCATCTTTTTGCCAGGTTTCCCTTCGATTTCTCTCTTATCTGCAGGAAACTGTCTCACAGCTTCTGAATCTGCTGTTGGCTAAAAAGTGAAAAAGGACAATGACTCATTGTTGGGTAACAGGACAAGTTCTATTTGGATTCTAAATTTCCACATTAATGCTAGTTAATGTCCTATCTACTGTACTCCAGCCCATCCAGGGGATATCCAGGGTGGGCTCTGAAACTAACCAAAAGTGAAAGTTCCTTCACCGAAAAAATAAGCAGTAAATGAAAAGGAGATATAATACCCAAGGGATGAAAACAGTAAGGAAAAGGTATCTGCTGTATTTTCTATGACTAAGGCATCCAAAAGGACATATTAAAAAATGAAATTGTTGCAAATAGGTAAGTACCTGGTGACAGGGTGCAGCAGTTGATACCCATCAAAGTTACTGCTGGTCAGAGGACACTGAGCATGTTGATTGCTGCAATTTACATCTGAAGAGGTATTTTCATGCACAATCAACCAATGCAGGATTCCTTCCTCTGCAGTGTTTACTGAGGGCTGGCAAGGACGGTCTGTTTAGCTACACACAGTGAGAGAGGTTGGTGTATCCAGCAACCACAAGCAGGGCCTGGGAAGCACACTGGAGTGACGCTGGAGCATCCCAACCCCTGCCCAGGAAGTTTAGCCTGGCTGGAAATGCCGAGTTTAAGGAAGTGCTGGGGGAGGGATGAGATGCATCAGACGATCCCTGTGCCAACACTAATGAGGACATCAATGAAAGGATTAAGAAAGGCTGGGGACATGTTTCTCCCATACCCTCTCCTACAATGATTGCTCCAGAGCTCAGAGGTGTGGCCTCATTTGGGTAAGAACTGAAAATTCAGCGGCTTCTCCAAATATTACATAAAAGGAAAGAATGACATAAAAACACGATCTAACCATGTAAACATTTTTTCCAGTTTCACAGACCAAATCCCAAGCATGTCATGTGTCTTACATTTTTTATTCCCCCAGCTCTCCTTCCCCACTGTTGAGCTAACATCTGAAATAAGAGTACACAATCAGTATGTTAATAATCAAGGAGTCTGCTTGCTGCATTATACAGACATCAGAGGAATTTCTTCCACTGTCTGATGAATATTATAAACAGGCCCGTTTATATTAACAGAGCCTTATGTAGCAAATCCAAAAGTGACAAACCAAACAGTTTTAAGTGGTTACATTCCATCTCCAAATGTCCTGAGTATCAAACATCACTAGAGACCTGCATCCTGGCTGCATGCGAGGAAAACAAAGAGGCCCACAGTCAGTTGGACTAGATGCTTGGTGTTGAAGCAGATGACTATGACAAGGTTTTTTTTAACTGCCAAAGTGACACTGCAAATGCAATCTGGTGTTGCAGCTGGAGAGACAGAAATGCTGTATGAGTTACCAAGAGGGAAGGCATTTGTTCTGGAGAGCAACACTTCAGGAAGGGTTTACATCTGAGCCAGCATGTCTGCCAGCATGTGTGTCCATCAGCAAGCTGAACAGCAGAGCTTCTGCAAAACACTGCAGGGAGGTTCTGAGATCTGCAGACCACTGTGGACCTGATTCACTACCCCGGCAGAGGAAAGGTCCTTGCTCCCTAGATGGCAATTCTTGGTATTAAAATGGTATTAAAATTTCCAAGTATGTGGCCAAACTGCTTGAATTATCACCCAAAACCTAACATTTCAGACAAAATAGGCACAGCTCCTTCCCCATCCTGCATATGGTGCATAACACATGAAGCAATGAGGGATGGGGGGAATAGCAGGAAAGGAAAGATGAGAATCACCTGAATGCACCCAAGACTTGTCGTCTTTTATTCTGTTTGTTGTGATGGTTTCTGTGGGCTGCTCCTGCAGCAGCTGGCTGTAAGACTGACAGTTTTCCCCCTTTTTTTCCCTCTGAGCTTTTTTCCTTCTCCTTCTCTTTATGCCTTGGGAGACTGGGAATCCTCCTGGAGCACACACATGCAGGCTGAAGTGGGAGGGGAACACCCTCCTGGCTGCACATCAGGAGCAGCAGACACGTGTGGAGGTCGAGGCTGCAATCCTGAGGCATGGGAGGCTCTCAGGTAGGACTGGTGCAGGTCTCTACATCTCACATTAGATAACTGGGTAGAAATGAAGGTTCAGACTATTTTGAGCCAACCACAGTCTTCTTTGTGATAACCATTCTCACAAGGCTTGTGCACCTCGGGAGTACAGGGGACTGGACCAGAAATGCTGGGAGAAGGATTCACCAAAGCTGGAGGATGCCTATTTGCTGTTTATTTCAACCAAGTCACTTGGGTTTCCAAAGTGGGCCTGGAAATTGTGAAGGAACAGTTCTTCTCATGAGATTTCCTGTTAGTGCTGCATCCAGTAGCACCGGAAATATCACAAGAATAGCCTTCCTTGTGGTATTTTATTACTTCTGTTTCTGCTGCTGGCCGGAACTGGGAAGTACAGGGGTGCATGGAAATGAAATATAGTGGTCAGGGGAGAGTCTGCCAAACATTTGGAAACGACAACAGCAAGAAAGGTCATTCACTTAAGTATCAGGAATTGCCTCCAATCTGCTCTTATTTTATTCAGACACATTTACATGATGCTGCTTTTAAAAGTCATTCCCCCAAGGCTGGCAGCAGTACCCATTCAAACATGCACTATCTGTGGTTTAGCTGGGGAGTCCTGCTGCTAAGTTCCTATAGAGAAGTGGCTTCTGTTTCCTAAAATGTTTAACTGACATAATGTATCATCAGAGTAGGTCCAAGCAAAAAAAAAAAAAAAAGTTACATCCCACTACATCTCATAGTTGCACAGCCTTTATTTAATATTATGGCAACAAGATTAGCCATATTAGACAATATAAAATCTGTGCATATACCTTCCTTAGTCAAAAGAGCATCTATTTATCTGTATTTATTTCCTGCTCAAAATTGTTTGACAGATGCTTTGTGCAGACAAAATCTGTCTAGCAATTGTTTGTAAATACACATAGCAAATATTTTTCAGCTATCTCAGGCAGTGGTTCTTGGTGGCAGAGATGACTAAGCAGTGTCAGCAGCTGCTAGCAATTCTCCCCCAGCCATGCTTGCCCTGAAGGCATTGTAAGGCTGCTCAGAGGCTTAATCCAGATGGAAGGAGAATGGCTCAGGCAGGAGTGGACACCTAGGAGCAGACAGGAGGAAGGGGAAAGCCAACAATAGCTCAAGCCAGCAAAAGCTGTTTGGCAATTTAAACCCTTGGCATTGCAATCAAACTACCTAAACTGGACCTTTTCCATTTCCTGTTTGGTTGATGTAATCTTTACAAGTTACTCCTGTTTCTTCCTGAAGTGCAAAACTCCTTCACTGCAAAACCAATTTTGTTCCATTATTAAAGCAGTGTTGGCTGTTAATCAACACTTTGCCTTCCTGAAGCTCCATTTGCAAACAATTGAATGCACACAGGAGAATGAACACAGATGAAGAGAAATTCCACTTAAAATCCAGGACAAGATTCCCTGAGTTCTTTTCCCTTATTATCTGACTGTCATCCTAAGTGCACTTTGCTCATCTTAGATTAGAAAAGTGAAGTTTTGCTGCAGAAATGCCAATGTCATAAGGAATAATCATGGGTACTTTCAATTCCTTTTTTTTGCAAGGGACATAAGACACTTGTCTCACTTGCAAATAATTGCATTGAAATTTAGGGAACTATTCCATGAATATAAAGATATGACAGATTTGGCCCAAATAGGCTGTTTTTCTTCTGGTGTTTTGGAGGCCTAATGGTACATACTGATAGAAGAAAAAAACCAGCCACAACTGATTCCACATTCTCTGTAATAAAATGGGACCAAATTCTGCATCAAAAACCTGTACAAGCATGACAGGAAAACTTTCTTTTATAGTTACAAAATCTGTTTCATCCCTCACTCCCTCAGAACTGCACAGATATTCTGGAGCATGGTTCACAGTTCAAAGCAGTTCTTGTAAAATACCTTGGTTATCATCAAGGACTTTGTTGTTGCAGTCTGAGGATGGTGTGGCTCCACTCCCAGATGTCTGCTCCTGTGCTTCACCAGAGTCTCCCAAGCACAGATGTCTCTCCCACTTTATGCCAAGGAAGAAGATGGTTTGAATGCAGTTTCACTGGGTTTCCTTCCTCCCTCCCCAGGCCATGTGGTATTGCACTGGCAGTCAGGTCCCAAGTCTACTTCTCTCTTGCTTATCCCTACCTGCAAGTTGATCCTGACACAGTATCCCACAGATTTACTATTGATCTCAGCCAGGGAGACAGGTCAAATCTAATCAACTCCTGCTACAGGGAAAAGGGGAAGAATGAGAGGGAAATTCAGGTAGATCCTAGTGTCAAAAAAAGAAAATAAAAAGCATCTCTTATCACTTCCTCATGCAAACAGGAGAAGTCAAATCTCTTTCGTTTCATGTCCTATACTGTTTTGAGTTGACACTATTGGGTGATATTTGGATCATATCTAGTGGCTGTGTGTGCATTTATTGTACATCTGTACTTTCCACTGTGTTAAAATCTGGGACAGGAAACTATGGATTCGTGGTAAAAGACAATTGCATGGTATGCTCTAGTGTTGTACAGTTGCATAATAAAGACACACTGAAAATTCAGGGACGAGTGAGAAGTGAACTGAAAGGCATTCTTAAACATCAGCAAATGGAATCTGAGGAAGAACAAGGGATTAATATAGACTGACACAAACAAGACTTTTCTATTTCAATGCACTTTCACACATTTTATAACTAGATATTGACATAAAACATTGTAAAGATGCACATTTAAACCTTCAAGATCATGCAGCAACAACCTTCATCTAGGGCACAAGAATGATTCCCCACCATTACTCCAGAACTACAAAGTAAATTGATGGCCCTTGTGTTTCTCTCTTAGTCAAGTAAAACTGTAAGAATCCGCAAGGAAAATTCTAAAGTCAGTGAGAATTTTGACTAAAAAGGACACAAAATCTCCTATACCTGGAATTTGCCACAATGGAGCGAAAGTCTGAAAATATTGAGCTGGGTTACATGCATCCAGTTCACATAAAAAGAAAATACTGGATAGGAATGGGTGGTCCAGGTGAATATAGCTAGCCCTTCCATGATATTCCTGAAAAACTGACTGTGTTTCATGTTGTTTCATAGTCCTAAAGTGTTAGTAGTACACTCACAGCAGAAAGTTTTCAATGTGCCTTAGTAACTATTATGGTCAGACAATAAGAAGTTTGAACAGCTACAGATTCCATGTCCAATCTTAGGCTGTGTTTCTGACAGACCTCTTAGGCTTGCACAATAAATACAGTAAAGTGTAAGCAAAGACACTGAATATCATTATCAGCATTATTACACAAGCAGATTGCAAACCACTTGCCACCCAAAAATCTGTCATTCCACTAAGACATTTTCCTGCCATTTTTCCCCTGTTTTCTAGAGACAATCAGCAATCCTGAGGGTAGATACAGGTCTGAAAATCGTGGTCGTACTTAGAGCTTGGATTGTGCAATAGTGACACAGAACAGCTCTGAGCTCACCTGCTACCAGTACTGAAATAAAGCTTTGCAGAGAGTCTTTTGCTGACGTTGCTCCATTTAGAAATCAAAGGATGATTTCTTCCAAGTGACAGTCCTAGAAATGCTAACATAACTGAAGTAAAAGTTAAAAATAGGTGCAAGCTGCAAAGCTCAGATTTGCCATCAGATTGAAAACTTTAGTGAAACTGAAGATGCTGACTGAAAGGTGCAAATGCAGCCAGAATTTGAGAGGAGGGGGAGGGCTGGTTTGGCCACATCACAGGAAGAGGTATATCCTGATGTGTGAGTCTGGATTCACTTACATATTTCTTTGGCATTTGGGAATGTTTGGGTCTGAAGTTTCGTGCTGAAATTTCAGCCACTTATTATGATTTTAGTATCTGTGTTTTAATTCTTTTCTAACAATTCAGTTGAACACAGATTTGCAGTTAACTCGGTGCTCTCTAGTTGTCTTGTCAAAGTAGCAACTGCAAATTAGATGCTGAAGAACTAGAAAGGACGTGAAGATCAGCCCTTGGTGGAAGTTCTGCATTCAATTAGAGCTGGTTAAAATCTTGGCCACCACAGCTAAAGCGTGGGCACAGAATTTGGATTTGATTCCTGATAGCCTCATAAAATTTTTTCTGTATCACTTGTATTTTATATGAATGAAGGACCACAAATAACACCCTTATTTCCCAGGATTATTTCAAAGATAAATTCATTAATATTTACAAATCATTTGGATTTTAGAGTGTATGGGGATTGGGGGAGAAAATGAAACACGAACTCAGATGGGCCAAGAAAAACAGCAGATTCTCTTCATTCCATTTTCAGCAAATGACATAAGTGCTTAGCTTTGAGAATATGCTTAAATCTATCCCAGTAAATGAGAGCAGAAACCTACAGAGTTAATTATGTGCTTTGGTGCTTTTCTAAATAAGGAAAATTAACAGGTATAACTGAAAAATGCGGAGTGTATGTACAGACTTAGCTGAGCATGGCCAACAGTCTGCACCCTCAGTGCTCCTTCAGCAGTCTCCAGGCCTGGCATTGCTGCCTTGAGTCTCCTCTAATGTTGGGTATGTCCAGAGGACAATCACAGGCAGCAACATTCAGGTACCTGAAGCAGAACTGGTCTCATTATGTTTGAAAGGCAAGTTTTAAAAGTTCTCAAGGGTAGACAGAGTGGTGGAACAAGCCATACCATGAGGGAGCCTGAATCGTAGCCCTGCATGCAGGACATGGGGGCAATTGGGATTTGGACTCTGTCTGAACTTTGCAACTCCTGCTTAACTGTATGAAATGAAATTGAACTGAATCATGTCCTTAATCAGTAGTTATTTTATCCGTGAAGCAAATGGACACAGGCTTGACACTGTCCCAGCTTTGCTCTATAAGGGCTCTCCCAGATATTTAAGGAGAATTCTTTTAATATACTTAAAAGAAAGCAACTCCTGGCCTACAACATTATCAGTCCTGTGCATCTCAGGATCTAACACGTTTTGGGGTTGGTTATCAGTTGCAGTAAAATCAACATTTCACAAGCTTCTATTCTTGTGCCACATTTGTAGAAGTCACAACGCTATCACCAAACAAATGCCTCTTTCATTGCCTTTCTGGAAGCATAAAGTTCCTTTAAAGCCTAGAAAATTAAATTGTGTTCGTCTGGGAGACAGCATGTAGACAAAATCTGCTTCAAAAGTCAGAAGGCCCCTGAGTCAGAGGAAAGTTCAATTAATTTGTCAGAGAACCGAAAACAGATGATTTCAATCAGCGCCAAGAGAATGACTTCATGGCCGGGAAAGGCAGAGCTGAGCGTCCAGCGCACAAACACGCGGCCCCGCAGGACTGCGCTGCTGGTGCCGCAGGATTTCGCTGCTGGTTCCGCAGCACGCAGGGAGCGAGGAGCAGCCCCTGCCCGGGCTGCAGCCCCGGCCCGCAGATCAGCTCCCCTCGCAGTTCAGCTCTCC
>NW_008693612.1:29027-29636 GCF_000695815.1 Acanthisitta chloris | reverse complement strand
TGCCTTCTCTGGCTCCGGTCCCGGGCCTCTCCCTGTGGCCGATGCTCCTCCAGACCCTGCAGGACCTGACCGCCTCTGGGTGGTCTCTTGGGGCTGGGTGTTCTGTGCTGGGTGACCCCTCCTCTGGGTGGTCTCTTGGGGCTGGGTGTTCTGTGCTGGGTGACCCCTCCTCTGGGTGGTCTCTTGGGGCTGGGTGTTCTGTGCTGGGTGACCCCTCCTCTGGGTGGTCTCTTGGGGCTGGGTGTTCTGTGCTGGGTGACCCCTCCTCTGGGTGGTCTCTTGGGGCTGGGTGTTCTGTGCTGGGTGACCCCTCCTCTGGGTGGTCTCTTGGGGCTGGGTGTTCTGTGCTGGGTGTCCCCTGCTCAGGGTTGAGTGACCCCTACTTTATGCTCTCTCGGTGCTGGGTGGCCCCTGCTGGGTGCTCTCTGGGGGCTGGGTGTCCCATGCTCAGTGCTGGTATCCTCTCTTGGTGCTGGTGTCTTGCACTGAGGCTCCCTGAACTCAGCCTGGCTGCCCAAAGGGTTTGGAGTGCTCTGCAATAACATGGTGCCCTAATTCATAGATACCTGCAGGCTCCACTGACCAACTCCTGAGCAGCTTTGAAACAGC
>NW_008693612.1:26352-29001 GCF_000695815.1 Acanthisitta chloris | reverse complement strand
ACTAAGGAAAGCTAAAATGCCTAGAAGTGTGGGCTGGAGTGAGGGTCTGGTGCTCTTCTGTGTCACCTGGAGGGTTGGGTGTGTGTGGCTGGAGCCAAGGCAGGTGCTGGGGGATGCAGAGAGGGAAGGAGCCTCTGAGCATGTGATGTTGAGGTGCTGGTGGCAGGCAAAGACCAGAACAAGGACTTAAAAGTGTTGCTATCATACAGTGGTGCGTCTTTGTGTTTCAGAGACTATCTGCTTTCCTTATCAGTGTTTCAGCACTTGGGATACTCTGTTTAACTTCTCATGGCTGACAGATTACATGAAAGGGCATCTTGACCTTGAGGAAAACAGGATTTCAGGGCCCACCTGTGCTCACAGAGAGGTTTGGAGCTGAAAGTGGTTCCTGAAGTGTGGTACCCTGGTGCTGTGTCAGGAATGGCTCATTACAGTGTGCTTTCTGACTGAGGGAGAACTGGAGTTACACATGGAGAGCTTGGGGGGTACATTTTCCCCTTTGCTCCTCTTCCCAGGGCTCCAGCTTTGGCTGGGGAATGCTTTGTTAAGTATTTCTGCAGATAACTGAGGCATTTTTATTTCCTCAGCTGAAGTTTCCAGGTCTTAAAAGCACAAAATCACGTCTCTTAATTAGATCAGGACTGTGAAGCTGCTGCTTTGTCTGGGGATGGTGTTAAACACAGAACAGCACTTGGCTGCTTGGATGTGACCAGGATTTTGGTGTAAAACACAAGGGTTTGTGCTGCCTCTGCTGTTCTACAGCAGAGGGAAGAAAGAGAAGGATAAGAGGGTGGTGTTGCAAATCCAACTCCTGATGTGGTCCCAGTGTTGCTGTTACTGGATATAACATCAAACTCTTGCTTTTCTGCTCAGTGAAATACTGTGGGTACCTGAAAAACTCAACTAAGCCCTTCAGTTCAAACTGGAACAGCAAGTATCCCAAGCTGATGAAACTTGGAAGAGGTAAGTCTGAGCCACAAAATTTGTCCTGGGGGCTTGGAGTTATGTTAACACATTTAAATGCTGTTTGGTACCTTCAGGTTGTTTGAAACCTTTAAAACTTAGTGGAGTCCAAAATCCTCCTGGTTCAAAGGGAGGTGGAATGTGGAAACTGCTTGGGAGTGGCAGGGAGATTTTTCCCACCTGCTCTCAGCTAGTTTTAAAATCACCTGAGAGAAGATGTTGTTTTCAAATCACAAATCCTTCCCTGTGAAGATGCTGAGGCACTGGCACAGGTTGCCCAGAGAACCTCTGGCTGCACCATCCCTGGAAATGTTCCAGGCCAGGCTGGATGGGGCTTGGAGCAACCTGGGCTAGTGGAAGGTGTCCATGGCAGGGGGTTGGACTGGATGATCTCCAAGGTCCCTTCCAGCCCACCCCACTCTGATTCTGTGGTACTCTGTGCTCGGCCCCACAGCAGCCTGCCCTGTGGATCGACACTGGGACAGGGGCTGAAACAGCAGCTCCCAAAAGTTTTTTTTCTTCAGGCTCCAGTAGGAATGATTGGTTGGCATCTGAAGGGATTGGTGTTTGTGATTCTCACTTCTTCTCTTGTGCCAGACATCACCCTGTGGGGGCTGGAGCTGGGGCTGCTGTCCATGGCCAAGGGAGAGCTTGCGTGGTTCATCTTTGTGCCGAAATACGCCTATGGCCAAATGGGCTGTCCCCCCTGCATCCCCCCAAACACCACTGTGCTCTTCCTGGTGTTGCTGCTGGACTTCATAGACTCAAAGGAATCTGACGCCTTCCTTGAGCTAACCAATGTGAGTTGCCTTCTTGACGTTTGAGCCTGAAATCTGGAGGGTGAAGCATCATCCTGCCTTGCTGTTGCTGTGGCTGATGTGTTATGCATGTTGAGGTGAATGCAGGTGCAGGTATGCAGTCCCTGGGCTCCCAGCTCTGCTCTCATACACACACTCCTACCCTTTTTGACCCTCCCATGCAGAGGGGGAATCCTGGTGCTGCCTTTGTGTGCTCCCATGTGCCAGATGGAGTCTCTGCAACAGCTCCCGTTTAGCTTTAGCTTTATCAGAAGCCTCATGGTTGCACTAGAGGGCACCAGCTTCCTGGGATTCCTCTGAGGGAACACCAAGGAGCTGCCTGGAACAATCCTTTTCACTCTGCAGCTTCCCAGTGCCCCGCCAACCTCCACCCTTTGTCCCTACTCCTTGGCTGCTCTCCCAAGTGCTCCTTCCCTGTTCTTTCCTCCCTGGTGAGTTACAGTGGTATTGTTAATTCCCCTTTTCATTTCAAGGGCTTTGGGCTGTGGTTGTGGGTCAGTGAGTGGGGGCAGAGGCTGGTGGGGGAGGCCCTCCTGCTCCCTCCTGCTCCTTCCTGCTCCTTCCTCTGCCCAGGCCTATTTCCCCCCCACAGCCCTGTGAGCAAACCACACATTGCAGAGAGCTCACTTCCTCCTTACCTGTTGCGCCTTTCTGGCTGACTAACCTCTCTCTGTGAGCTGGTTCCAGCTTTCAAACCCAGAAGCAAACCTGTCCTGTTTTTATCCATTTTTATGACTTTTAGGGGGTTTGTTTTGCTGGTTGGTGTCTTTTGGGGGTGTCAGTCTGTCTGAGAGCAGTTAGAGCCATGGAGCCTTTCAAGCAGCTTGGTGCCAGTGGCAGCATTTGTGTTAACTCAGCTGTGTGCTGA
>NW_008693612.1:4801-26319 GCF_000695815.1 Acanthisitta chloris | reverse complement strand
TTCAGCCCCACTTTGGGCCTGGAGAGCTTCCTGACCTTCACAAGGAATTATCAGCACAAGAACACTGTCATGCTTGAGTGAGGCTAAGGGAGATGCCACATGATTGAACACTGGCCTTGGCAAGGGACTGTCTCCTGCTCTGTCAATAGAAAAGGACTGTGCAGGACGGGCCTGAGCTCTCTGCTTGTTTCCTTTTGTTTGAGTTGAAATCCAGGTATTTCTTTACCCAGGAGCAGCGGGATACATTTCCACTACAGAAGGTGTTGAAAGTGGCAACCGTGGAGAGAGAGTTTGGCAACTACTTCTTTAATATGCAGCACTTTAGGATTGCCAAAGACAGATACAAAAAGGTATGGCACCAGGAGGACTTGGGGGACGCTGTGGGAGCAGGGAGGATTGTTAGCTTAGTACAGCAGGTACAAAGCAGAGATCAAATAGGTTCATTCTGTTTCCCTGGCATAGTTTGTTGGTGAAGCACAGGACTTGGACACCTGGTTTGTGTGAGCAGTGGTAGACCAAGGAATAGAGTCACAGAATCATTTAGGTTGGGAAAACACTCTGAGGTCATTGAGTCCAACTGTTCCCTCAGCACTGCCAAGGCCACCGCTAACCGTGGCCCCAAGGGCCACATCCACACGTGTCTTAATCCCTGCATGGATGGTGACTCCACCACTGCCCTGGGCAGTCTGTTCCAATGCTTTACAACCCTTTCCATGAAGAAATTTTCCCTAATACCCAACCTAAACCTCTCCTGGCACAGCTTGAAGGGTTTCCTCTGGTCCTGTCCCTTGTTCCCTGGGAGCAGAGCCTGACCCCACCTGGCTGCACCTCCTGGCAAGGAGTTCTAGAGAGCAGCAAGGTCCTTCCTGAGCCTCCTTTCCTCCAGGCTGAGGCCCTCACCTTGCTCCAGGCAGGGAAATACTCAGTTATTCCCAAACTGAAAAGCATCTACCAGTGTTTCAGAGGTGGTGATGATCCAGAGTTGCTTTTCTTTGGTATCTGTGAAACAAAAATAATTCAACTTGTCTTTTTCCCTGGAAGATTTCTCTTCCATGTCCTTAAATTCTGAGCCCTGGATGTAATTTTTTCTTATTCTACTGATTTCAAGTTTCTTGATAAATTCCTAAACTTGTGATGTCATGGCTGAGCTGGTTAGCAAGCTGGGAATTCCCTGTATTCACAGTCCTGATTATTTTAACTGCCCTAGGTGGACAGAAACATGGTTGTAGCTCTGGCATGAGATGGATTTCTCCCTTTCCATAATGGATTTATTGTGTATTGATTGTTTTTCCCTCTCTGTCCAGGCACTATCCATCCTGGATCGCAGCCCTAGCAGTGAAGCAGAGCTGAAGCAGATCAATACTTCCAAGGTGCTGCTGCTCCTCAATCTGTCCCTCACTTACCTCAGACTGGAACGTCCTGACCAAGCTTTGAAATATGGGGAACGGGCCTTGGAGCTGGACCAGGGAAATGCCAAAGCACTGTTCAGATGTGGCCAGGTGGGCAAGGATATATCCTTCTGGTAGGCACATCAGGGAATGCCCCTGGCTGTGGAGAGAGCCTGGGTTGAACCAAGGGTACCAGTGAATTCTGGGCTGATGCAGCAGTTGAGGTTGAGGGTCTCTGGGAATCTTACTCCATGCTTTTCCTGTGGGATTCCTGAGCTACCTGCATCTGACTTGAGGATGTTATTGCTGCACATGTCTGGAGAAGGGCAGTGGGTCTGTGTTTATCTTGCATTCTGTCTTCTTTCTATACCAGGCTAGTCTCTGCCTGGGGGAATACAGCAAATCCTGGGATTTCCTGATCAGAGCTCAGAAGATCCAACCCCTTGACAAGAATATTAACAAGGAGCTGGAGAAGTTGGCACGGTGAGAGCCTTCCTTTCCATCCCTGAGGCAGAGAGAGTGCTTGGACAGGCTGGAACAGCCACTCCAAAATATCTACCATGTTTACAAACCCCGAACACCAAACTATTGGGGCAGTGAGTGACTTGGGACAATGCAGGGGGAGAAAACTCCTTGAAACATTTGGCAGGCACAATCTGAGGAGCTGGGAGCACCCACTCATTCCAGTCTCTTTGGGGGGGGGGGTGTTCCCCAAGTTGTGAGGACAGGGATTTGGGGCTGCCAAAGTGCCTCAAACCCAGTGAAATGCAGCTGCTGGAGCTCCAGCTGATACTGGTCTGGATTGATACATGTGGTTTTCATGCCCTTTAAGGTGTGTTTGGCAATTACAGCAGCTTTTCTGCACTGTAAATACTTCACTGTGCAATGCTACAAATGCTAATGTTCTTTAAAAGTGAATTTCTTGCTGTTTTGGAGGTCGTAAGTTGAGCAGTCCTGAGGGAACACTTTGCCTGCAGGCTGAGTGCAGGACAATCCTGCCAGCTTTACTGAAGCCTCAGCCCCACCAAAACATGACTAATGCTGTCTCTGCCCTCGTTCTGCTCTTCCCTTTGAAACCAGAAGCACTAGCTGGTTCCCAAAAGTATCTTCCTAGCACTGCTCACAGGAGTGATCCCATCCCTAGCTCCAGAGTGCACAAAACAGCCCTTGAATCTGAACCCTCTTTGGGGTGGTGCTGCCAGGCACTTACAGAAAGGTTTGGAGGCAGAAGTAACATCTCAGAAGAGTTGTTGGTGCTGCTGGAAAAGGCAGTCTGGTGGGCTGAGTGCTTTCTCCAGGGGTTGGGTTGGTGGAGGGATGTTCTGTCAGGTCACTGTCCTTTGTGTTCTCATTGTCTTTGACACTGTGGTAACACCATGTCTACAAACTTGTGCTGGAAGCACAGAGAGCTTGAAGCCAGTATTAGCTACTGGTTGGAAATAAACCACTTCATCCTGATCAGGCTCTGGATATGGAGGTACCAAATTGCTGGGGAGCTCTAAACTAGGGGCTGGCTGGCTGCTCATGGAGGTTTGGGGTGTGTGCAGGGCTAGAAGGGCTGATTTTAGAGACTTCACATGTTCCCTTAGAATTCCTGCTTCAGTGCCCCTTAACATTGGTGTGGCTTTTACTTCTAATCACAGACTGGTTTGGGTTGGAAGAGAACTTAATCTCATTCCACTCCCTGCTGTGGGCAGGGACACCTTCCAGTAGTTCAGGTTGCTTCAAGCCCCATCCAACCTGGCCTGGAACACTCCCAGGGATGGAGCAGCCACAGCTGCTCTGGGCAACCTGTGCCAGTGCCTCACCACCCTCACAGGGAGGAATTCCTTCCCAGTATCCATCTGTCCCTGCTCTCTGGCAGTGGGAAACCATTCCCCCTTGTCCTGTCCCTCCATGCCTTGTCCCAAGTCCCTCTGCAGCTCTCTTGGAGCCCCTTTAGGCACTGGAAAGGGCTCTGAGGTCTCCTTGGAGCCTTCTCTTCTCCAGACTCAACACCTCCAACTCTCCCTGTCTCCAGAGCAGAGCTGCTCCAGCCCTTGGAGCATCTCCATGGCCTCTCTGGCCTTACTCCAGCAGCTCCATGTCCTTCCTGTGCTCAGGACCCCAGAGCTGGAGGCAGCCCTGCAGGTGGAGTGTTTTACCTATGACAGAGTGGAATTAGTGTGGAACAGTTGAGGACAGTGTCACAGGGTGTTGTTAACGAGGCCTCACCTCAGGCCAGGTCTATAATGTTGCCAACCTGCTTTGCCTGAGAACATTCAGTGTGATCTGGCAAATGCTTCAGAAATGGAATATGAATCAAGGTCTTGTTCATAGAGGCTTTTCACTTCCTGACTGAGTACATTTACGCTGTGCTAAAAGGAATGTTTTGTGTTAATCAGCAGCTCTTTTTGCTGCCTGAAACAAAGCTTTGCAAAGCGTCTGTTTATCAGCTGCACCAGGTTCTGCCAAGTTCACTTCCCTGGAGAACCACAGGCAGGATCCAGGGAGAGGGATGTGTGTCTGGTACCAGCTGTGATGGTCTTGGTGCAAATTCTGCTGCTGGATTTGGGAATTGTGTTGGAAGGGTTGTGTTGTATCATATCCGGAGTGAAAGGGGTTGATCTAATATTTGGCATGGATCTGTTCCTCTAAACAAGGAGCTCTTGGATTTCCTGCTCTGTTAGGAATGAGAATGTGCCATCCACAGTCTAGATGGGCATCCCTGACCTGCTCAGTGTGGACAGCAGTGGTAACATCTGTCAGATTTACCGAGAGATTTGCTGTGCTGGGATTTCACTGAATCAAACCCCCTGAGGTTCTGGACCCAGAGGTGCTGATGGCAGAAGATAAGAGAGCTTGAGCCAACCTCTCCCTGGGGCTGGTTCTGGTGTGCTGCACAAAAACCTTTGCTTTTGGCCTTATTTGGTAGCAGATGCAGCAAAGCTGAGCTCGTGGGCAGCCTTTGATCCCTGGGATTGTGCCCAAACTGAGTCACCCTGTGGCTCAGGGATTCCTCACCAGTGAGGTGAGAGCACAGGGAGCAGAGGATGCTGTGCTTGGATTCAAGTGGAGCAGTCTGGGAAGCTTTTGCCATGCTGTGCCACTGGCAGGGAGGTGAGAATGGAGCAGGAACCATCTGCCTGGTCATCCACTTAGTCCTGACACAGATCCCAGCTGTCTCCTGCCCAGATTCCCTGGAGTAGGGCACAGTGTCTCCTGGATGCTGAAGGAGCTTGCCCAAGGAAACACAAAACTAGCCCACAGCTGGGGTTCCTCTGCACTGCCACATGCTTCCCAAAGTGGTGGAGGAAACATCTGACTCCCAAAAGCAACTACTTAGACTCCAGCAAAGCTGAGACCTCAGGTTGAGGGGTGAAGCACAGCATTTCACCTCTCCTTCCCTGCAGGGCTTGGAATTTGCTAGCAGCACATTCTGACATGTGGCTAGTTTATTCATCTAGAAGAAATAATGGCTGGTTTTGGGTTGTGGGCCAGGCCCTGATGCCTTTCTGTGCTCTACTTTGCAGCTGCCATAAGGCATACGAGGAAAAGGAGAAAGAAATGTGGCGCCGAGTGTTTTGCTCTCAGTTCTGACTGAGCAGAAATCAAGGTAAGCAGGTTGGGAAAAAGGCTCTCCTCAAACCACTGTCATGCCTGAACTCTTCTCAGGTGGAGAACCTGCTCCTCTTCTCCATGAGAAGGTTTTGGAGGCAAAGTGGAAGGTGATGGGAGGGGAAGAACAGGATGGTGGGGTAGAATCCTGCTGCATCATCAGCTTGGGGAATGTTTCCTGCAGGGCAAAGCTGGCATGAGACAGGGCCCTGGAACTGCCAGGAGTTGAGTAAGTTCAGGTTTGTTGTTTCCTGTGCTGCTCATCCCAGTTATTCCTTGTCAGAGCCAGGGGGGAAAGAGCTCTGTAGTCTTGGTTTGCTGCCAATTAAAAGAAACAAAGGGAAAAAAGGTTCCTGTCAAACTCAAGAACTGGATTTCCTCCTCCCCTCCAGCACTCCTGTCTGGAGCTGTTGGAATGCCTCACTTGAGAAAAATCTAAATATTTTATTTCTAAGGCTTTTTTTTTAAATATTAAAAAACCTGTTTGGATAGACAATTTCAAATAGATGTTTTGGACTCTTTAAAGCTTTAAATCTTGGAGCAAAATTGACAGGTTTAGAAATGCACAAAGGCTCTTTGATCAGTGGGTTTTTTTTTGTCAAAACCTTCAGGGGGGTGCAAGGGGGAGTGGAAATCTTCACTGGTCTCTTGCTTTGGGGTAAACCCTAGGGAAGGAGTTGTGGAAAATGACAGCAGCCTTCTGTCAGCATCCCCAGCTTGGGGCTGTCACAGTTTGCTGCTGTTCTCTCTCCTGCAGTAGAGGCAGAACCCCTTTGCAGAACATGAGTATTGGCAGCTTTTCTGTCAGGGCAGGGCACAGCTCTGGTGCTTTAAGGTTGACTCTTTTGTCTGTGCTTGGGATGAAGCTAAGGCAGTGTTTGAGGCAGAGGTTGGGTTGAATGCTACTTCCTAAAGCAACATAACCTTCTCCTGGCTGTATGTGCCTCCTTGGTGTAGCCTTTACCCCTCCGGCTGCCCTGGCCTGAGCTGGGCCTGTGGCTGTACTGCCTCAGAGCTCAACTCACCCTGCCCAGGGTTCAGGATGGGACTGATCACACCTGTCAGCAGGTGCCTGCACCCAGGAAAGGAGCTCCGAGAGGGGATTTAACACACACGAGGTCTTGTGCAGTAAGTCTGTGGCTCTGCACTTAGCAAGAGGCTCTGATTCTCCACTTGCAGCATCTGAGGGAGTTGCTGTTTGGAAGCCTGAAGGATCCTGGGTGTCATCCCTAATGGAGCCCAACCTGCAAAACTTCTTGTGTGGCTCTGGGCATCAGCTGGTCCTGCTTTGTTGTGGGAGCCTGAGTGAGTGTGGTGACTAGATCCTTCCCTGGAAAGGTTGTGTGGCCTCAAAGTGGCTTGTGAAGGTGCTGATTGGCACACAGGTGGTGTAAGTAAAGCTGGGTTTGCTTAGGGGAGACTGAGAAGTGCAAAGGGAAAGGGAAAAGGAGAAGCCTTTGCTGGAGAGAAGGTTAAGGATTAGGCTGAACTGCTCATCAGGCAGGGTTTATCCACCCACTCCTACATGTGGAGCTCTCCCACCTCACACAGCTGATGGACAGCTGTCAGTCAGAAAGCTTTCCAACCTTCTTTGAAGTTGATTTTAGTGACATTATTAAAACTCAACTAAGTCTCCTAGACAAATGAGACCTAACCAAGAATCTGCAGTTCAGGGAAGTCCTTTGCTGGGGGAGGTTCCTGTAGGACCTAGTGCTGGCTGGAGGCTGAGCTGCTGCTCTCAAACTTCATTACCCATTCAGAGAGGAGCACAGCAGTTCCAGCTGGAGCTCCTGCTCCCTGTCAGAGGCACTGGGAATTAGTCAGACTTGAGGCAGAACATTCTTTAGTGTTTTCTGACAACTTCGTGCCAGTTCAGTTCAGGGCACAAACTGTACTGGGTCAGTCCTGCTTCATCCATTCTGTTAGGCACAGAGTGAGGAGATGGCTTGGGAATGCTGCCTGGTGCCCATGGTTAATGGAGTCACAACAGTTATGGAACACTTTGCTGTATACCAGCTGGCAGGTGTCTACTGAGTACTGAGCTGACCTGTGCTCTAGCTGAATGACTTGGAGCTGTAGCTGTGGCATCTCCTCCCTCTTGGAACACTTTCTGGAACACTACTACATCCATCCCTTGCTTCAGAGCTCCTTCCCACGTGCTTTTGCTGTGCCATTGGTGAGTCCTGCCCTGCTGCAGGGACAAAGCTCAGTTTCTCTGCACTGAATCACCCAGGGCAGTGCTGTGTGTCTTGTGTAACTGCACTCAAACACAGACACATCTGAGCATCTTCTTCCTGCCTGGTGCTTCTGCAAGGATGAGCAGTGACAGGCCAAGGGGGAATGGCTTTTAGCTGAAACAAGGGAGATTTAGACTGGATATTAGGAAGAAAGTCTTCCCTGTGAGGATGGTGAGGCACAGGTTGCCCAGAGAAGCTGTGGCTGCTCCATCTCTGGAAGTGTTCAAGGCCAGGTTTGACCTGGGATGCAGAGCGGAAAGTCCTCCTTGGTGTCCCCTAAACTGCAGGATGATGGGCTGATGCCTGATGGCTTGGAGCTTTTTTGGAGCCTTTTCTTTCTTGTTTGGGAGAACTAAATCATGAGGTGCTGAGGACAAATTCCCCAGGATTCTAGTAGAGGGTCCTTGGTGATAGTTTTACCCCAGAAAGGTGAGTCTCTGAGCTTTTATTTATTATTATAGGTGGGCCAAAGTTGAAAGTTTGTCTCTAACGTATATCTCAACTCAGCGCACAGAAGTGGTCCCAGTACTTGGGAGCACACAGGGAAATGTTCCAGTGAAAACAAACAAGGCTGAAATTATGGCAGGAAACAGTAACTCTGAGGTCAAGCTTGTGATTGCCATGAATAGCAAGTCCTACCAACTCTGAAGGCATTAATTGGTGAGAATTGGCTGCAGAACTGGGGCTGTGTCACCAGGTAGAAGTAACTATAATTGGGCTTAAAATCAGCAGCAGTTGCCAGTTAAAGTGACCTAATAAGCTGAAAGAGACTTGCAAATAAACTGAGAAGTCTATGCATAACACAGTCCAACTCCTGCCTTGGGAAGGCTCCAGACTTGGAGTAAACAGCCACTTGCTCCTTCCCCTCCTGCTCTCCCTTATTCCTGAGCAGATCTGAGATGTGCCTCCTGCTGCTTCTGTCCCTCCCCACTGTGTCAGGCTGAGCCACAATCCTCTGCTCCTTTAGAATATGCAAATCCTTGTCCCACTGAGGTGTCCTGTGCTGTGAAGGAAACTGTTAAATCTCTGCTTTCTGCTGAGCCTTGCTGGGCTGAGGGGGAAGGCTTGAAGGAGGACTTAATTAAGCATTCTCCTTGTTAAGCAGAGGAAGGAGAAAAGCTTTAATGAGGTTGTTGGGTTGGGGGTTTTTGTTTTCCCTCCAGCTCTCTCCTCTTCTTGCATCTTGCTGCTTTTTTTCAGAGGAGTTTGCAGTTCCTGCCTGCAGTAGTACCTGTAATACCTCCTTGGAAGGTTCCTGGGCTGTTCTGGAAACTGTCTGGAGAAATGGCTGCAGCACCTGTTTTTAGGGATGCCCTGACATGCTCCAGTGTGTGCACTGGCCATGGGTCTGGATGCACCAGGAGTGGCTTTGTGCAGACAGGGAGTGCTGACCTGGGCTTGGAAGCCAAAAGATGATGTGAAATGGAAAGGGGAGACACCCATGCAATATCCCAGTGTCCTACTGTGCCTGACCTCCAAGGCATTGGTGAAATGATGGTTCTCCAGCCTTATCCAAGGACTGCAATAGCTGTGAGGGTACAGAGACAGCTGAGGTTAAGGGTATAAGTGCTGAGAGCTCTCCAAAGTGTTCATTGTGGGTTTGGGAAATACTTCTCTGCTTGGGAGCTGCATCCAGTGCATGGAATCACAGAATCACTGAATCTTTTATGTTGGAAAAGCCCTCTAAGGTCACTGAGTCCAACCATTCCCCAGCACTGCCAAGGCCACCACTGACCATGTCCCCAAGTGCCACATCTACACGTCTGGGAAACCCCTCCAGGGATGGTGACTCCACCACTGCCCTGGGCAGTCTATTGCAATGCTTTGCAACCCTTTCCATGAAGAGTTTTTCCTCTATCCAGTGTGAACCTCCCCTGGCCCAACTCGAGTCTGTTTCCTCTCATCCTGCCCCTTGTTCCCTGGGAGCAGAGCCTGACCCCACCTGGCTGCACCTCCTGGCGGAGAGTGAGAAGGTTCACCTGAGCCTCCTTTTCTCCAGGCTGAGCCCCCTCAGCCACTCCATAGTGGATTGTTCTTTCCATCAGGTGGGACTGGGGATTTGCAGACAGTGTTTGTGGCTCTCAGCACCAGGAGATCCCAACAAGGGCTTGGGATCTGGGGAATGTGCTTTTGGAAAGGCTTTATGCTTTGGATGCAGGGAGTGTCTTGGCATTGCTCAGGGTGGTTTGTAGAGCTGGAGAGTTATTTCCAGCAAGGACAGACATGACCTTCCTGTGGCTCTTGCACTGCCTTATCAGGGCCTGGTGATCCACAGAATGCTGAGCATTAGTGACAGGGAAGTTATCTGAGCTCTTGAAGGACTGGGGGCTGCTCTAAGGGTCAGTTTCAGCCCAGACTTGCTGGATGAAGTCCTTTCTGAGTCAGAAGTGTGTGTTGAAGAGTTCATCCCTTCATTCATCCTCCCATAATTGTCCCTCTTGTGAGACCTCTTGCTCTCTGAACAAGTAGTTTTGCTGCTTTGCCTGGGTGTTGTTTTAAGAGGTTTTTTCTGAAGTGCTTAGGAAAGAGCTCTGCTTTCTGTTCTTCCTTTTTGCCTAAGGTATCCTTGTCCTATCCCAGATCTGAGCAGATTTGACAGCTCCTCCTTCCATCACCTCAGGTTCAGGATGGTTGTGCATGTCATCAGCATTCAGGGCCTTTGGAGTTGAGACTTGTTAAAGATCTCTGGAGAATTCCTCCTGCCACTGAGCTGTCTGTCTGCCATCCAGGCAGCACTTGGAACTCACTGTGGATCCTTTGCAGAGCTGAGTCTCATGACAAATTGACTCGGGAAAAAAATATGCCAAGAGAAAAGCATGTAAGCACAGATCTTCACATGGCAGTGGGAGCTGATGGCTCTAGGAATGAGGAGCAGCACACCTGCCCTTTCCACCTTCCTCTGTGAATCTGGGCATCGCTGATGGGGCAGTTGGAGCCTGTCCCAGCTCTTGGATGTGGGAAGGATGAGTGTCTCTGTGCTTATGTGCTGCCACACTCTGAAGATCCACTCACAGCCACCTCAGCCATTGAAGTGGCCACTTGAAGCCCTCACAGCTGGACATCCCCAAACAGCACTTTAGAGAGAGGTGAGGGCATGGCTGACTGCACACTCACTTCCCCAGGGAGCAGATAAGTGGTCCCTAATTAGGGAATTGTCTGTAGGCTTGTCACATGCTGGGAGAAAGCTCCCTGGGATGGCAGTGCCTTGTGTCCACATAACCAGGACAGCCTGGTGGTGTAGTAGCTTGTTTCTCTGCTCATATCAGACTGGATTGCCCAGCACGTGGTGTTAGCAGCTGCTGATAGCACCTTGGCTGCTGCTGGGCTTAATTCTTGCCACTGCAGCCTGTCAGAAACCTCTGCTGGGGTCCACAGGGTGCATTTTGGAAGGATCATCTCCCTCATGTTTGTGGTGGGTTTCTCCTGGCTGTCATTCCGGAGTGGCAGTGCCTGTGGGGCTGGTTGGGATCTGAGTGAAGAGCACTTCTCAGGCAGTTGCTGTTCATAAAGGTTTTGGCTCCTGTGTGCATGCAGCATCATCTTTCCCAGCAGGTTCATGTGCAGCTGTGGTGTAAGGTGTGCTGTGGCCTCCTGGCTACCAAGCCAACACTTTTCTTCCTTCCTTCTCCATGCTCAGTGCGAATCCCATTTAGATCTTGACAGAAGTGGTAAAAAGGTGGTGTTTTGCTTCCCTAACAGACAGGAGGAGGTTCACACTTCTCTGAATATCCTTTAAGGTCACTTCTGTGAGATGTAAGAGCCTTCCAGGCTGCTCCCACCAACCTGATTTCTTGGATACTTCCCTTGAGGAATGTTCTTCTCTCTGAGGGTCATCCCAGTGCAGCACTGCTGCCTCAAGGCATGTGTGTAGTGAGGGCTGAAGTGGCAGGAGTAATGTTGAAGTGCACAATTCCAGCTTTCCAGGTTCCTCATGCTTAGACAGAGCTTTCTCTGCTATGTTTGGTGCTTCCCTGCAGCCCTGCTAGAGATGGAGGCAGGAAAGGAGGAGCTGGGGAAGATGTACCAGCAGTTCTGTATGCAAAAACCAGCAGCTTAAACTAATTGTGAGGCCTTAGTTAAACATTAACTGTTAATTATGGCTTTAATGCAGAGTAAAGGTGACTGTGGTTGTAAAGGACCTGTGACCTGGTGTGTTGCTGCCTGTGAATTGATGCTTGGCCTTGTCATTCCAAAGGATGAATGAAAGTTGCTGGGACCAACATGTTTGTGTGTGAACTTCAAAGCCAGCATGTGCCTCACTGGGTTTCATGGCTGAGTTGCTGCCAACCTGCTGTTAAGTGAAGGAAACAAACCTTGGAGCAGAGTCCTGGTTGGAGCTCACTGTTCTCCTCCATGCAGGAGCACCAGAGGCTTTGAACACCATCCAGCTCACTGCATCCACAGGGCCCTGTGGTTCCCCTCCACTTCTCTTCTGATTGTGGAGCCATTAGGTTGGAAATGAAAGAGATGAACTGATCAAACACTCCCTGAAATGGCTTTAGGGTTTCAGTTTGAATAGGTTTTTAATTAGCTGCATGTAAAGACTTTATTACTTCAAATAGCAGCCACAGAACCAGAGGCCTCTCAGTCTGATCCTTTATTTTCCTGCTGCACAACAAGCCTGAGTAGCTGGAGGTTTGTACCCAGTGAGACACCTCAAACCACAGCTAACTGCCAGTGGGAACAGCCAGTGATTCAGCTTTGAAGTATTCCTACTGGGAACACGAGAAGGAAGTGCTGTGTGGGGATGGGATTAGACTGACAGGGAGCAGAGTGGAAGTCACTTGCATTTTAGCAGGAGCAAAGATGCTTTAGTCTGACAACACACAGAACACTGTGGCACATCAAGGATAAGGGATTTTTTTTCCCCCACTTGAAGCCTTTCTTTCCTTGTCCTGGTTGACAGAACTTTCTGCTGTGAACTGAAGAAATGATTTAAGCATTTCTCTCTCTGATTCATTTTCAAAGAGAAGAGATCGGCTGAAGTGGCCTCCAGTCATTTTCCTTCTTTAGAAACTTCCTCTCCCCCTTCTCCTGGTCAGGGGGGACATGGAAAGCACTGCCAGCCTGAATTGACTCTGGATATCTTGTGTGTCAGTGAACTCCCTGTTTGGGGAGGTTTGGCAGCACAAAGGGCCCGTGAAATGAGGCTGAAACACAGGATCTGCTGAGTGTGAGTGAACCAGGCAGGACAGTGACCCTGCACTGACCTGTCACCCTGAATCCCAGTCTGTGCTGAGCTGGAAGTCTTCAGTCTCTCCTCCTGTGTTTCTGGCAGTCTTGAAAGTTTCCTAACTCTTTTGTGCTGTTATTATCCCAAACTGTAAATTGGGGACAGCCCTGGAGAGAGGCACATTGTGCTGATTCAGGCTCAGTTTCTGGCAGGGTGGCACTTGAGTCACGAGTTCCATGTGGCTCTGAGCACATGCCCTGACAAACTCAGGGGCAGTGCAGGGAGATGAGTAATGGGGATGACCTCAGAGCCAACCCTGCTCCAAGCAGGAGGCTGGGCTGGAGGTTGGATGTTCCTCACAGCCCTAATTATCCAGTGATCCTGTGGTGCCTTTCAAGGATGTATAATGAATGGGGTGTGGATTTGGAGCATCATGTGGTGCTTCATCTTCTCATCCTTTAGTCTGGAAAGCAGCTATTTCCCTCACAATTCCTGGGGGGTTTTTTTGGCCTCCTGGTTAGCAGCCTGTAAGCTGATATCCTCTAGGGAATAGGCTTCCTTGTTTTGCTACCAGTAATTTGATTTACATGTGCAGGGATGGCCAGTGCAGCTGAGCTGGGGCAGCTGTGGTGGTTATGGATGCTGGAAGAGTATAAAGCTGGATTTGGGCTCCTGGTATTCCTGAGCTGAGAGCAGGTCAGGCACCTTTTGAATGGGATCCTTTGATCCTCAGAGCTCCTATAGGAGACAGATAATGGGTTATCATGGGGAAAAGTTTCCAAGGATTTTCCTATGGATGGTAGAGGGACAAGGCTGACATTCCAGTACCGTTTGCTCTGCCAAATCAGGGAAACACCCTCTGTATCCATATTTTTCCATTGGTATCTCAGAGGAGCCACTTCCAGCAACATCATGAGCAGCAGGATGTGACCTGTGTTACCAGGCACAGCAGAAAGCAGCACTGGCATGTGTGAGGGGAGTGTGTTTTATCTTGGTGTTTAGAGGCTTTGGGGACAAGAGGGAACCTCATGTTCTGCTCCTCAGCTCCACTGCAGCTCCACAGTGTTGTACCAGCATTTGGAAACCAGCTCAGAGCCAGGGAGGAGAAAGTGCTGGATCTGAGGGGAGCAGGGAAGGAAAAGGTGCTGGGTCTGAGTGGAACAGGGAGGTAAGACGTGCTGAATCTGAGAGGAGCAGGAAGGGAAAAGGTGCTGGGTTTGAGGGGAGCAGGGAAGGAGAAGGTGCTGGGTCTGAGGGGAGCAGAGAGGGGAAGGTTTTGGCTCTGCAGGTGCAGAGGGAGAGTGTGTTTGGGAGAGGCACTGAAGGAGCAGAGGAGCTTTTGGCAGCAAGGGCAGTGTAGCCATTAGAAGCTGTGGCAGGTGAGCCAAGTCCTGATCAGTGACCCAAGAGGTTCCCCTTTGAAACACAGAGCTGGGGAGGGAGGAATCACTGATCAGAAACAGTTCTGGTTCTTAGCCAGAGAAAGTTGATGCTGCACCAAGGCACTGGTTTCCTTCTGTTGACCCTAAAAGGTGGGGAGGAAGTGGTGGGGCCTGAGGTGAGGCTTTGCTGGATGTGGAATCTGTCATTTCTCCATGTGTGCCAGGGCTCCAGGACTGGCAAGGACCCAACTGCAGTTGGGAGCAATGGGGTGAGGGCAGGAAACAAGAACCAAAGTGCTGGGGATGCTCTGAAATCCATCACTGGGGTGTGCCAGGCCTCCTGGTGCTCCTGTCCTGCAACACACTGTGGGAAGGAAGGTGGGAGCAGGGAAATACAGGGAGAAGCAGTAGCAATCTGGGATGAGGAGAATGGTGAATCTTCTAGGACACACGGGACTGTCTCCCAAAGGCAGAGGGTTCTCCAGGCATTGGCTTCCTAGAACAGAGGTGGAGAAGCACAAGTGATAGAAAGCATGGATGACCCATGCAGGGAGGGAGGTGGCCTGAACCCCTCTGCAGGTTCCCTGAGGTGAGCTGGCTAGTTTTGAGCTCTTCTCACTTAATACTCAGCTTCCTCCAAGTCCTACACAAGGAAGTTGAATGGGTTTTGTGGGGAGTTCACTGTGGCCATTCCACTTGTGCCAATCCACAGGATTCTGGGTGTTTCTTTCAGGGCCACTGGAGATGTGTGTGGGTAACCACTGAGCATTTAAATCTGGAATGGAAGAAACTGCCCAGGTGATTCCTGAGGGACACTGTGGTATTTTGTCATCCTAGGACCTTGCCAGCTGCCCAGCTCCTGGACAGGAGGGAGACCTACCTGGAGATCCTGGCATCACATCTGTGCTTTGGAAAAAGGAGCACTGTCTTGCTTTGAGAGACCAAAGTGAAAGTTCTCTGTTTGTACACAACCAGATTTTGGTGAAGTTGGCTGTTTTCCATGTTCTGACTTCTCTGTTTGTACACAACCAGATTTTGCTGAAGTTGGCTTTGTTTTCCATGTTCTGAGGCTGTTTTCAGAACCTACTGTTGGAGAAGGTGTTTCCTCTCCCATGTACACTGTTTGAAGAAAGCTCTTCCTTGGCATCCTACCTCTTGCAGGTTCTGGGCTGCTTTTAGGGATCTGTGAGTGGGAGGAGGATGCCATGAAGTTTTATATTTACACAGGTTGTTCTCTAAAAACTTCTGTTTGATATTTTTGTTCTGAGAAAATAAACCAACCTGAGCACTGAGCCTGGCAGGACTTGTAGTACCAATTTATTGTGCAAGAGTGATTAATGCCTTAAAGGAGCTGGAATTTGGAGCTAGGGGCTGGTTTGTTGCTGTAGAGCTGTTTCCTTTCGTGGGCAACAGCATGTTTTGCTCTTTGTTTTGGCTGAATGTTCCTGTGAATGTTGATGCTAAATGTAAAATGCCTGAAGAATACCAGCTTTATCCCTCTGACTCCTCCAGCTTCCACCAGGTTTGGTTCCTTTGGAGCAAACTCTGCTCTTTGCTTCCCCACACTGCTCTGAACACAGGGATGTGGCTGGGATTGAATAAATGCAGAGGCAAAGATGCTCATATGGAGCCAGGCTGGGGGAGCTGGGGGTGTCCAGCCTGGAGAGGAGAAGCTCCAGGGAGACCTTAGAGCCCCTTCCAGTGCCTAAAGGGGCTCCAGGAGAGCTGCAGAGGGACTTGGGACAGGACACAGGGAATGACTTCCCACTGCCAGAGGGCAGGGATAGAAGGGATATTGAGAAGGAATCCCTCCCTGTGAGGGTGGTAAGGCACTGGCACAGGTTGCCCAGAGAAGCTGTGGCTGCTCCATCCCTGGAAGTGTTCCAGGCCAGGTTGGATGGGGCTTGGAGCAGCCTGGGCTGGTGGAAGGTGTCCCTGCCCAAGGCAGGGGGTGGAACTGGATGAGATTTAAGGTCCTTCCAACCCAAACCATTCCAGGACTCTATGATTTCCACAGCCACAGTGCCCAAGGCTTCTCAGGTCCACCTGTCCGCGTGGCCTTGTCTGCTTAGCCTTGCTTTTTTCCAGGAGGGTCTAAAGGTCTCACCATGTCAGTCGTGGTTGGGCTGGAGCTAAGAGCAGAATATCCTGAGCTAGAAGACACTCGCTGGGATCATCCAGTCCCAGTTCCTGATGGAGGCAAGTGTATTCCCGAGCCCTTTCCTGGCCCGGCACTAGGTGGCAATACTTCCTTCCCAATGCTTCTTCAAGGACTGTGCTCGGCAGTCCTTCCTGCTGGGCTTTAAATCTGGGAGTTTTTTTACTCTTTCTCTGCACAGATTTCCCCATAACTTTGGTTGAGAGCTGATGCCTCTTCCCTACAAAAACTGGAGAACTTCGTTCTTCGTGAGATAAGATAGTTCTAAAGACATAAACACAGTGAGTTTTCCAGCAGGAAAAGCTGTGCCTGACATGGAGCTCCCTGATGTAGGAAGTGCTGACACTTCCCTTGGGTTGAACAAACAAGGCAGCTGGATCCATGAGAGGAAAACTGGTACATCCCTGTCCACCACTGGCCTGGGATAGGCAGGACCTCCTGCTCCTCAAACTGTGAGACAGAACCCAGCGTGGAAGGTGTTGTCTCCACCAAATCTGCACTGTAGGGATATGTGTGGGTGGTGTGGTATGGTGAGGAGCTTTCCAAGCCTCTGGAAGGTGTCTGATCCAGCCCTGCTGCCAGTGGGACACACTGCAGGAAGAGCAGCCACCCTTCCCTGTCACCTAGCCCACACTGGTGCCTTGTGCTTGACCCAGGGTCCCTCATTTTGCTGCTGTTGGAGACTTCTTGTCGTGAACTAGACCTTCCTAAACTGCATTTTTCCATTTTTCTTTACCGAATTATGGCCAAAAATTACTTTCCTGAGCTTTATTTATTTATATTTTTTGGTTATTAAAGAAAGAAACACAATCTTTCAGCCTCTGGGCAAAATCAAAGGTGTGTTTGGATCCTGACTTGGCATTACAACAGAAATACAAGAGACAAAAATCTCTACAGAGAACCACACTTTCTGGTTAATCAAAAAGCAAAGGCTTGGAGAAAGTTTCCTACTGGAATTTTTAATTTGGGCCAAAATCCCTCCCCCTTCCCCCCCCATTAAGTAGCTTTTGACAAACATCTTCAGTGTGTTCCCTGGAGAAGCTGTTCTGAAGGTTGGTCCCAGCTCAGCAGTGGTCTTGTATTTCCAGTTTGAGTTTATCAAATGTCAACCTGCAGCTCCAGAGCTGCTCTGGGTTTGCTCAATTCCAAGATTATCTGATCTCATGTGATGTTTTCCTGGTGTGGGTGTTTACCCAAACCTGAGATGTTGTGTACCCTCAACCCATCGATCCAGCTTGGGCTGCAAGACAAGGGGAAAGGCTCCGGGAGGTGTGAATCACACACACTGTGTCACCTGTGTGTCTCCCATCATGTTACCTCACCTTGCAGCTCTCCACACCACAGAGACCCCAGAGGACACAGTGAGGGCAGTGAGCCCCTCACCCAGTGCCTGTCCCCTCTGCTGGCAGGTGACACAGAAACCCTGGAGAGCATTAGTGGGTGTCAGTGTCCCTCCATGATGTGGGCTGTGCTCTGCCAGGGACAAGGGTGGGCTGAGACCACTATCAGGTAGCTAAAACGTGGGACAGCAGAGCTAGAGATGGGGTGAGATGTCCAGAGAGTGTGGGAGCCCTTTGGCAGGGATGGGGATACTGGAAGGTGCTCCAGGTTGTGGCACAGCTGGGCTGCTCATAGGTCTCCTCGCCCAGCACAGCACGCTGTGTTGGGAGGTGCAGCTTCCACCCCTCTCAACCTCCCTGCCGTGTGTGGGGATGCTGGTCCCATCACTCAGCCTGGGTGGGGGCTCAGCACCCTCTGCCACAGCCAAGAGCAATCCTGATGGTGCTCTGGGCCAGTGGCTTTTCCAGCCAATATCATCCCTGTGCTGCTGGCTGTGGGCAGGGACCAAGGACTCCCATGGCACCCGAGCCCCTCAAGTCACCAGGCACCCCATTCCCCTGGGTTGGGACAGGAACCAGGGACCCCCATGGCACTGGAGCCCCTGGGTTGGGATCAAGGACTCATGTGGTCTTGGAGCCCTTTGCCTCACTGGGCACCCTATTCCCCTGGGTTGGGACAGTGACTTAGGACCCCCATGGCACTGGAGCCCCTCACCTCTCCCAGGTTCTCTCTTCCCCCAGGTTGGGACAGGGACTGATGACCTCTGTGGCACTGGAGCCTCTGAGTCAGGACAGGGATCAAGGATGCCTGTGGCAGTGGAGCCCCTGGGTTGGGACAGGTCTTGGGGACTCCCTGGAGCCCCTCACCTCACCAGGCACTCATTCCCTCAGGTGTGGACAGGGAACTCACACCCTTTTATTCCAGCTGCTGGCTCCAAAAGCCATGGAGAAGCGGAAAGGCCTCGGTGCTGCCAGCCCCGGCTGAGCCCGACCGGGCACGGAACACTCCGGCTCTGCTCCCGGCCCCCAGTTTGTGTTGGCACCAGTCAGCGAGCCAAGCCAGTTTAATTGGCAGTTGTGTTTGTGGCCAGGGTGTTATGAAAAGGTTTTCTGTCTCCCTCTGTAAGTTCCCCTGAATATGTTTTCACTCTTAATATAATATTCACTTCATTATTAGCTGAAAGAGGCTCTTTTCAGAGAGGGTTTTTTTTTTTCTCCCCTTCTTCCAAAAATACATTAAACAGCTCCTTCATGCAGTGCTGTGCTGAGGGCTGGAATTGTCTGCCCGAGGGGAAGTGAGAAACCCGACGGTAAATGGGATTTACACAGAAATTCCTTTCTTCCCCAGCGTGCTGGAGGTGCTGGCTGGGCTATGGAGGAGGTGTCTGTTGCTTCCAGGGTGATTGGGGTACCTCACCTCCCCCCACACAGATCCCCCACTCAGGGCATCCCCCCCAGCAGAGCAGATGCTCCCAGGGGTTTCCAGCACCCCTGGGTGGTGTTTCCAGGTGCAAACCCCTCCAGAGGATCAGGAATCCCATGTGCCAATGTTCAGTGCCAAAGGTCTTTCCAGTATGTGCCAGGTTTTGGGAGCTTGTTCTCTTGTGGGTAGTTTGGGGGGCACTGGGTGCAGCTGGACCCCATGTTGTCAGCTCACTGTGCCACTGTTCTGGACTTTGCAACTTCCCTAAGGTTTTTTTTTCTCCAGCTTTGGGATAATCCATGAGCTGCTCCTGTGGGTGGTATCTAGGTGGCATCCTGTGCTCTAGGATGGCCCTGCTTGAGCAGGGAGGTTGGACCAGATGTCCACTGTGGTCCCTTCCAACCTGACTCTGTGGTTCTATGTATCACACAGAGAGCATCCAGCCTGGCTCAGCCTTCAGGATCCTCAGGAAACAGCTCAGCTTCCCCTTTGCCTGAGCTTCTCCAAGGGCACGTGCAGCCCAGCCAAGCTCTGATTTCGGTCGTTTGCCACATTCAGGTGGTTTTGCAGGGCCACAGCCCCCCAGGGACTGGGGTGGCCACGAGTGGCTGTGCAGCTCCAGTGTCCGGGGGCTGGGGACATCTCGGGGCTGGGGCTGCCCCTGGGCTCATGCCATCCCTGCAGCCCCGAGCCCAGGAACTTTTGGGGTGCCTGAAGGCAGCTGGGCACAGCAGGGAGGACACTGCCTGGGCAGAAGGGACCCCCGGGCTGGCACTTGCACTGCTGCTGAGGGACACTGGATGCCTGGGGAACCCCAAATCTCTGCCCCTTGCCTCGAGGAGCTGCCGTGGAAGCCCAGAGGAGCCTGGAGCATGATTTCCCTCCCGCTGAAAGCAGCATAAACACAAATTCCCCCGGGCAGGGCAGACGGCGGCAGAGCCTCCCCCGCTCCTCTGCCACCATTCCCGGCCATCCTGCGAAACGCATTAGGGCTGGTGCCACGCGCTGATGAGTATCCAAGGTCTGTCCCTACCCGGGAACAATTAGCACTTGTTTCAGGATATTTCTGTTTGCTGTGGCTCCCGGGCAGACAGGAGCATCCCCAGCGGAGCAGGGACCGCGGCCAAGGGAGCTCCCTAGGGATGACGCAGCTCTCCCTTAAGGATGCTCCTGGGAGGGGTCTGGCTTGTGCATCCTCAGCCCCTCAGCTGGGCTTGGCACCGGCAGGGAAGTGAGAGCTGTCTGGTGTTCCTGGACTTCTTTTTCCAGGTTTTGGGTAAGAAATAAATCAGCTTTGAGCTGTTTTTCCAGGGTCTTGCTGGTCTGTCCTCCCCTTCCATGCACACCTTGTGTCCAGTGTATCCCAGGGTCTCTCCCCTGCCTCTCCTCCAGTGTGGAGCATCCATCTGTGTAAAGCCAGACAGGAATCATGCCTGGCAGGCTGGGGGGATCTGGAGAAGGTAGTAGAGAAAGTTGTAGAGTGACATAGGGAAACAGAGACTCCAGATTTTGCAGCTAAGTCTGAAAGCTGAGGGTGAATTCCTGACCCAGGTGGGGAGTGAGAAGTGCTGGGAGAAATGTCATGGTCATTCCTGGATTGTGGGGACAGGGTGACTCCCAGCTCTGCTCCCCTCAGTGAGGCTGGAGGGAAGGGCTGCTGGCCCCATGGCCATCCCTGGCCCCATGTGCCCCAGGGATGCTGTGTGCTGGAGGGACCAGTCCTGACTCTGGGGTCACAGAGGTTGGAGCTGGTGTAGGACCTGAGCTTGGAGGAACACAGGGAAAGGTGGATGGGAGAACCACAGGGACTTCACTGTCAGCTCTGGCTGTTCCATGAAACCCACCATGCACCCCAAAATGAGGCTCAGGGGGCTTCAGGTCCTGACCATGGGGAGCAGATAACCAGCTGGGGTGGGACCCTGGAGATCTCAGAGCTGGGCAACCTGTGGGCTGAGAGAGGAAGGGGCTGAGGAGGAGGAGGAGGAAGGTGGCCTGGCAAATGGGGACTGCCTTGGTTTTCCATGGCCTCACATTTTCCTGTGCTGGAGGTTTGCAGCAAGGGTGGAAAATGTGGGAGGGGAGAGGAGTGGGGCCAGAGGGGGGTTGAGATGTTACCTGCCTGCAGGGCAGAGCCCGTGGAGAAGGACATGGACATGGCACACACCAAACCCCCATGGCCCTGGGGAGTGTCCCCTCCCAGGGTGGGTTGGGGACAGGGATTTGGTGGGAAGCAGGACAGCACCAGAGGCAGAGCTGTGCCTGGCCTTCAGCTGCCATGGGATGGGCTGGCAGCCACGGGCTGGGAATGCTCAGGGGGTGCAGAGAACCTGCCAGAACATGGAGCACAGGGCTGGGCTCAGGTTTGCTGCCATACTGCAGCTCTCTGCCACCACCAAGGATATCCATCTTGGCACGCAGACATCCCAAATCCCTCTCAGGCACCTCACTGCTGCTCCTGGAGGACTTGCAGCAAGCCTGGATTACTGGGAGCCATGAGCTGGGTCAGAGGGGCTTGGACCCACCCAAGAGGGTGGCTGGGTTCTGCCCCCAGCACTGCTGGCATTCCCTCAGGTGATGGGATGTGGTGTTCCCTCAGGCCATGGGATGTAGTGTTCCCTCACGCCAGGCTCTGCTGTGGACCTGGATGCATGTTTTTTGTCCAGCCCTGGATTTGGGAGTATGGATGGCTGGTGGAACCTCTTGGCTCTGCTGGCCATCATCATCTCCCTGCCCTTGGCTCTTCTCCCATTGGACAGGGTAGGATTAGGGGGGAAAGATAATTTAGGAGTACCCCAGGATAGGGCAAAGGCAGGAACACAC
>NW_008693612.1:229-4778 GCF_000695815.1 Acanthisitta chloris | reverse complement strand
CAGGACATTCAGGGAGCTGGGCCCTGTGGAGATCATGAAGTCATGGAATGATTTGGGTTGGAAAGGACCTTGAAGATGATCCCGTCCAACCCACTGCCACAGGCTGGGACACTTTCCACTAGCCCAGGTTGCTCCAAGCGCCATCCAACCTGGCCTGGAACACTTCCAGGGATGTCACCTCCAGCTGGTGACCTCCCCAGTAACAGCTTTTACCCTCCCCATCTCCTCCAGCAACCAGCACATTGCCAGGGCATTAGTGCCATGCACAGGAGCAGGAGAGGGACAGGCTGGGGCTGAAGGGGCCAGGGCTGAGCCACTCACAGCCCACCCAGCACTGCTGGAGGAGTCCAGGGTTGGGTGACCCACCTCACATTCCTGGTGACACATCAAAAAGCTCCTTCCCTCACCTCCAGGCTCCTGCCTGATGCCAGCAGGGGCGAGAGCCCTCACCACAGCCACTGACCTTTAAACAAGGTGGTTGGAGAGATGGAGGCAGCAGAAATCCCTGAAAGATTATTTGTTTCTCACGAACTATATTTAGGCACCATCAGCAAAACCCAAAAGTGCTGAGTTGGGCTGAATAAATCTGGGAGCTTTGTGTTTTTTTCCCCTGGAGGAGAAGAGGATTAGCCAGTGAACGGGGAATCGTGTTTTTGTTTGACATACCTGAGGGTTTCCACTCCGAGTTGCCGTCTTGAGCTCCTGGTGCCGTGATGATGATGATGATGGGACTGAGGCAGCACTGCCCCATCTTGGGAAAATATTTTGGAGATGAAAAGTTGCAGCTGGCTCACCCACCCACCATGGTGCTGCTTTTTTTTTTTTTTTCTGGGTTAAACTTTGTTTTCCTGAGTATTTTCAGCACTGTTGGTGTATTAGGGTGTTTTGAAGCTAGAAGTAGGTCATGCTGGTGCCACTCCAGTACAAAGTCCTTCCCTGGTGGGATGCACCCCCCAAGCTCCCTGCCTGCACCCACCAGTGCTGCCCTGAGGGATGGGGGACAGGGTGGCCAGGGTGGTTGGAGTGGTTCCTGCTGGTCTGAGTGGGAAGGGCAGGAGGTCACCTCTCTTGTCTGGAACACACTTGGGTCATCTTGGGTGTAATTCTTTGCTAGTTTGGATTCCCTGTGCCTGACATCTCCCCCAGGGAAACCAGGATCAGCTCTGGATTTCCAAGTGGAGTGTTTTCAGCTACCAGGTAGGTGAGGGTGTTTGCTGATCCCTCAGGGGAGTCAGAGCCTATCTAATCAGCTGGGCATGATGAGAAGCAGAGTGATCCATCCCTGTTTGGATGTGAACCCAAACCCTGCAGGTGGTGGGAGGCAGCAGGGTGGAAGGGCTCCAGGTCCATCTCCAGCAGAGAAGAAAATCTTTTGCCTCAAAGCTGTCAAAATTCCATGTCCCTTGAGCTGGCCCTGCCAGGGCATCAGTGTCTGTCCCTTGAGAAGTAAAGCTCTGGGTAAGTCAGGTCCTTACTGCTGTGACTCACCCTCAGCAGCTCCTCTCCAGAGAAGGCCCAGGGAAGGTGGGGATGGAATCATTGCACTGCAGCAGCTCTCTGGGTTAGAGACATGTCTGAGGAAGTTCCTCCTGGAGCTGCTCCTCTGGCCAGCTGAGAGGTGGTGGTCTCCTAGTGGAGAAGGAGAGGCAGGAGGATAAAGCAGCTCAGGCAGGAGGATGCTAGTGCCAGAGCAAGGAGTAAACCAGCCTTGCATAGGAACCACCAGGAAGAGGATTGTTAACTGAACATGGGCTGAATTCATAGAATCAAAGTCCCAGAATGGTTTGGGCTGGAAGGAACCTTAAAGACCCTCTCATTCCAACCCCCTGCCATGGACTGGGACACCACCTATTAGAATGTGTTTGTAGCCTGGGAAGAGAAGTTTCCCAACACTGATCAACCCTGTCCAGTGACAGGGAACAGGACAACTGCTCACCCAGCAGTGTGAGAGACAGAAGAGCCTCAGTCCAGGCTGCTCCCACCTGCTCCCTGCTCTTGGGCCGAGCTGTGCTGGAGGAGTTGACACCAACCCAACCCCAAAGTCCTGGAATCTTCCCAGACCACCCTGTTGGGTCAATACAGCTGGAGGAGCAAGCAGCAACTGCACTGTCAGCAAGTGGGGGCTGGTGAAAGCCCCTCATGGCTATGGGGCACCCAGGGAAGGTGGCAGGTGACAGTGCCTTGAGGTTGCACCAGAGACTTGTGGTTGGCCTTGGCAGACAGATGGGCAACTTGGCCCAGGCAATGGTGTGGTAAAACTACTTCCATCCAGCAGGTTCCAAGAGCTGTCCCTGCTGCTGGGGCTGGGGCTCCAGGGTGTTCCTCCTTCCCAGGGGATGCTTGGGCTGTGTCCAGCCTGTGAGCCCACACCAGCCTGAACTGGTGCAGGTGTGTTTGGCCCATTGAACTGGTGCAGGTGTGTTTGGCCCATGGCATCATTCAGGGGTGGTCCAGCAGTGTATGGAGGGTGGCAGGGCTTGAGGGGACTCCTATACTTCCCAAATTGCCTGGAGGAAGATTTCTCCCCCCCCAGCCAAGTAGCAATGCCACAGCCCCTGACTGGGCACTTGCAGCAGCCTCCTGGAGCTGCCTCCTGGATTGTGTTTGCTGGGATTTTGGCTGCTCTTTGGAAAGTCATGAGGGATCCAGGGAGCATGGCCATCCTGGGGCCACAATTGCTGTGGGGGTCCCCCAGCCCCAGTGCTGTGGGGCTCAGCCCCAGCCCACGTCCTGCCTGGCTCCAGCCTGGCCTGAGCTTCTCCCCTTCTCCTCAGGATCATATTTATTTATTTATACGGTGAATGTAATAAAACTCCAGCAGGAAACGGAGGCGATTCCCTGCCATTCCCCACAAGCCAGCCCTGGGCTGGGCGAACAAGGAGGCGCATTGTGAGGCTCAGAGCTGCCTGCCAGCCCCGAGCTCAGCGGCCCAGGCCAAAGAAAGAGCCGAGTGTGTCTGTGTGCACCAGGACCTGGTGCCGGCACCCGCCCTGGGATGGGGCGTCCTGGGGAAGAAGCTTCACTTTGGAGGGCAATGGGGCTGGTGGTGAAGGGGCTTCTGTGCTGGCTTGGGATGGTGGCTGGGAGCACTGTGGATCCTGCTCCCAGCACAAGGCACCTCTTCCACCCGTCCTTGGGCTGCCAAGGGGTGGGCACTGAGGATCAGCTTGGGGGCAGATGGTTGCCCCATGGCCTGACTTGGGGCTGTGTGTGCAGCTCTTACCAAGACTGAACTAGCTGGGAGGGAGCTCCAGCCCTTCACCTGCCTCCACCAGGCAGCTGCTGCAAACTGCAGCTGCTGCCATCAGTAGGGTTCAGAGTGAACGCCTGCTGCTGAGACTCACCTAGAGCCTGTCCTCCCCCAGTAGGAGTGAGTGAGGTGGCTGAGGGCAGGACATGGTACAGTCCAGGTTCTCCTTTGACAGGGAGGGGTCTCCACCACTGGGGACATGTGTCCCAGTGCCCCTTGTGCTGCCTCTGCACTCACTAGCTGAAATACTGTGGGGTAGGTGGGGGTGGGCACTGCCCCCTTTCATCCCTCTTCTCCCAGCCAGGGCTCCCCCAAGGCACCCCACTGCCCTCCTGCCCCATCCCCCAAGTCCCACAGCTGCACGTGGTCTCCATCCCTGTGCTGGTCCCTCGGGCTCCCAGGGCTCCTGGGGGTGGGACATGCCCTGCATAGTGTGTCTCCTGCCATGCCACTGCTGCATGGACGAGCATGTCAGAGCCCAGGGACCCTGTGGCCAGGGCCAGGGAGGGGGACTGGCAGGCAACAGGACTGTCCCTCCGTGCCATCCCAGTTGGCAGTGGCCACAGAGTGCCCACAGACCCCCAGCTGCAGGGAGATAGGGTGACCAGGCTGCAGTGAGCATCCGTGGGGATGTCACACATGTCACCCCATGTCCCTGAGTCCTGGCCACAGTGTCCCTGCACCATGGACTGTGTTGTCAACACAAACACCTGCAGGGGATCCAAGGCCAGGAGGTGACTGGGGAGCTCAGCACATGGCACTGGGGGCACTGCTTGTGTCCACCTGCTTGTCCCCCAAACCCTCATCTTCTCCCCTCAGCTGTGCCTGCCCATGGCAAGGAGCCTGGATGGGGAGCACAGGAGACCAGTTGCCCCATGGTGGGCATGGTCTGTGCACACACATGTGCATTGGCATCACACAGGGCTGTGCCCGGGGGTAGAAGGCATTTGGGCTTAAGGATCACTCCTGGAGATGCTCCTGAGTGTCCCCAAGGAGCATATGGCCAGGGAATGGCTCAGCTGACCCTTTAGCCAGGTGGGTGCCTGCCCACAGCCCCGTGGAGTGCCCAGCATGGGGTGTTCCCAGGATGGATCTCCCCCCTGCTCACCAGCCCATCCGGCCTCGGCACTGGCATCCCTTTGAAATGGAAGCCGCTGGCCTTTCGTGCAGCTATTCCTGTGAAATTCTTCAGGAAGGGAAAATTATCCCCCCCTCCTGGATCCCTGCAGGGCTGTGCCATTGCCTGGCTCCAGGCTGGCAGGGAGGGCACGGGGTGCCCAGAGCACTGGCTTGCCCTGG
>NW_008693612.1:0-205 GCF_000695815.1 Acanthisitta chloris | reverse complement strand
TTTCCCCCCCCCCCCCCAGCCCCTGCCGGTGAGTGAGCCAGGCACTGGGGGAGCTGGGATCACCGAGGGTGTGGGGGCTCAGCAGGGCAGGGCTCAGGCAACACTGGCATGGAGGCCCTCAGCACCCTGCAGCAAATCCTGCTGCCATGGCCAAGGCTGGGCAGGACAGCTCCATCACTCCCTCTCCAAATCCACTGCCCCCTCC
>NW_008693611.1:32813-39426 GCF_000695815.1 Acanthisitta chloris | reverse complement strand
GCCCGGTGCTGCAGGGGAGATCCTGTGAGGATTTTTATTGCGGTCTCTTTGTTAGCTCCAGACAGGCACGCACACACTCACAGCTTTCAGCCGGGTTGTGGGAGGTAAGTGGGGGAGGAGAGGAAGGGAGCGCGGGCGGCACTGGGGAGCAAGGGGGCTGCGTGGGCCGGGCACGAGGGGAGCGCCACCGAGAAAAGAGCCCCTGCGATTTTCAGGGACTTGTTGGCAACTCAGCGAGGGTTGCCATAGCTTTTTATGTAGGGTGACCAGAACCGGCTGGAACTGGTTTGAGGCAGATCAGCTCCTGAACACAATGCAGTCACTGAGCTACTACAGTGGGATAGCTTCCTCCCTTCATGGCAGCCAAAAGCAGAGGAGCTTGCAGAAAGATTCCATCCCCAAACAGTATGTGAATGCACACTTTAGACACACAGCACTGGTATGTGGCTAATGTAGTCATAAAGGCTTCTGTATGTAAATGTACATATTTGCAGTAACTGAGATTACTTTGGCTTTTTGTGCCTTTTTATGCTTAAGGAATGGGCAAGAGCTGAGATTTATGACCCTTATTAAAATATTTTTGCTTTGCAAGGGTGGGACACTGGTTATGCAGTCTATTTTACAACTAAACTAAATAAAACGGATTGGATTATTTGTAATTGTAGCTATGCTTGTGACTGAAGATGCTGCTTTGCATGCTGTTTTATTTACAGGGTGCTGTCTTGTGGTTTGCTTCTGTAGGAGACGTTAAGGGGGGGTCGCCGTGCCTTTCTGTAAGGCCAGAAGGAAACAATATTGTTGTAGAATTGCGCATAAAAGCATTTCGAAGATGCTGTAAGGCATACTCGTTTTTTCCCTTTTTTTTTCTTGTAGGCCTATTGATTGGGGCTGCCTTTAACCCTTTGGTGTTTGCAGAGGTAATGCATCTGTGGCAATAACTGTGCACCGGCTACAGAAATCCTGCAAAGGTCAAGGTTCACAAGGTGAGATGTGGTGGTTTGGGCTGAATGGAACAATGGCATGTAGGCATATGCGTGTGAAAAGTGAATCTGACTCCTGACTGCACGCTTGGCACGTTAGGAAGGAGACAATTGTTTAAGCGTTACTGAAGAAATGCTGTTAAGGTCCTCCAGTTTTAATAGGATTAAAGCTATTATTCGTTAAGACTTGCTGATATCTTGGCTAAATGCAGTATTTTCATTGAAATATATCCAGATATACATTTTGCACAATGCAGTGATACGCAATAGGCCTCTGAGTGGCAATCATAAATTGTGGACCACATGGCAGTGAGCTGTTCTGTGCTGTGTTACAGACTCACACGTGCAGAATTTACTGTCTGATTATTTACAGGTTATTGTGTGGCCACATCTGAGTGACCTGATACTGGTTCTGAATTAAGGTCTTCAGTGTTAAACATGGACTTAATATTGCCTGCAGAGAAAACCCATGCGAAATCAGTAGTATGGATTACTTTTCTTAAACTGTTGTAACCTGGGGAGGATTTTGCAGCAGCCAAGTGGAAAGATGTATTTTGAGGGGGTGGATGGAGCTCCAGCGCGTTATCGGTGGCATGAATTACAATTCTGTGCAGGAATAGGAAACCGGATGGGCAGTGCATCAGCTCCTGAGGGGTGACTGCTTTTACTCAAAGCAGTGGATAATGGAGAGGATTTCTATTTTTTCTCTCACCTAGAAAATAAATGTGTACTTAGATTTGAGCTGGCATTTGTCTCTTACCCTGAAAGCCGAAGGATTCAGGGAGAGGGAGGGGGGAGAGACAAGGAAGCAGTAATGAATCTAGCAAAGGGAAGAACAAAGGCTGTTAGAGCTTACACAGTGCATCACTAAACATTTTGCCTTGGGGATTCTTTTGTTAGAACTGTTACTTCCTATAGCAGGAAATCAGAACTCTAGAATCCTAACCGGGATGATTTTTAGAAAACCTGCCCGGTCCTGGCTGCGTTAGCTGATTTGGTAGTCTGCAATCAAGATAATATGGTGGCAGAACATTGGAAATACTCTGTCCTGGTGTGAAATGAGGGTCCTTTCCTCTGTGCTCAGCAGAATAGACAGTCCTAAAGGCCTTGAGAGGTTGTAGACAGTGGGTAAGTCGTGCTGGCTGATGATAGGCAGGGTGCCTGCATCACAGTGACAATACAAGGGACCCTTTTATTTCTGACTGCAGCAGATTACGTAAGGTATCGAGCTCTTGATTGTAGAAAGGTGAAAATAGCATGCTGATGTTTAGCCTGGATTCTGGGGTCGTGGGGTTCGGTGCAGCCACGATATGTTGTTTGTCAGGTTTGACAGGGCAGTGAGTGGCTCGTGGTGGAGCAAAACGCCCGACAGATCACTGCTGGTTTCTGCTCTGCTCTCCAGCAGCAGGATGCAGGGGCTGCGTGTGACTATGGATGTCTGTGGCAGAAAGGTGCTTGCAGACACGAATTCTTGTTGCATGACAGGAGTGGTATCTGTCGCTGATGAGGCTGCATGTTCTTTTCCAAGGGCTAGCTAAAATCCATATGTTACAGGAGAGCACGTTTTAGGCTTTTTTCCTTTCTACCAGAAGGGTAAGCAGTTTCAAAATCGTAAGTTCTTGAATCGTGACAAAATTCCATGGATCCATTTTGTTTGGGCTTTTGGATGCTACGAGTTTTTATTTCTGGCAGAGGAGGTTTTGAATTTGCAGGGATTTTTGTAGGCTGTTAAGATGAGAAACCTGAGTAGATGCTGGAGTCTGCAGTGCTCTTGGTGAGTTGTGTTTTCTTAATCTAATGATATTTGTGAATGCTCTTCACCAGGAGATTTGGATTTTGCACACAGGCCAGCTTTCCAGCAGAAAATGCTGCTAATGCTGGAGGGCTGGTGCTCTGCATCAGCACCCGGGATCTCATCTGGCATTGAGGCTGGGCTCAGGTGTTTGACCTCCAGATGAGGGTAAGGATTTACTACATTCCAAGCCCCTTTGGAATGAATTAACTGACTCGTTTTCTTAGACGTGTGAGTGTGTGTTAAATATAAACATGCACACAGATTGCCAGGAATGTGTGTGCAGAAACACCCAAACCTGACCCTCGTGTTTTGGGCCTGGCTGCTGCCCCAGCAGGCCCTGCCTGGCTGGGAGAGCTCTCGCAGAGCCTGGCTGCAGCTGCTCACAGCTGCCATCCACTTCACAAAGCAGTACCTCAAAGGAAAGAGGCAGGAAGCGTGCGCCATTCAGAACGTGATTCAAATCCGCACTAATTCGGGAATCTCAGATTCTGCTCGTCACTGTGGCACATCTGAATTATTCACGTGTCGTGTCCCGGCCCGTTTGGCACACACAAGTACAAAATTAAGCCACGTTCATAATTCATGTTTTGGTAGAGTGCGAAAAGAACAATATGTGGATTTACCTGGAATTTATTTCTGTTTTAGGAGGAATTCAGGAAGTGGCTAGGCCCAGACCCCAAGCTGGATCTCTTGATAAATACAGGTAGCTGTAGCTAGGGATGGCCCGTTCAGCTCCATATGCTGTGGGTAAGGAGTTTCCCTGCTCATGTGCTGAAACATCCCTGTTCTCTTTGCCAGCCAAAGGCTGATCGTCCTGAACTTGGAACCAGCTGCGTGTAGTTCTCTTGAAGCTGTGCTAGAGGTGATTCTGAGTCCCCTTCTCCTTCCCTTCCTGTTTTCTCCTACCCAAAGAGAACTTGAGATAGCCATTTTGCAAAAAACGCTCAAAAATTGAAGAGCTGGACTACAAGATGAGGCTCCTAATGACTCATAAACTACAAGTAATGCTATTTTGGCTGTAAGAATGTCAGGTTAAGTCTTTTACTCATTGAGTCTTGTGCATGGAGACGAATTGGATCCTCCCCCTTTTTAAAGGCAGATAGATACGGTGTTTAGTGTTGAAGAAGTAGGTTGCTTGGTATAAATTCTAGCTGTGAAACACCCTGTGCTTCACAAGACTGGCATGACCTTACTGATGCTATGGATGGTAAATAAGACCTTTATCCTAAGAAATCAGATTTTCTTAGGGTAAGAATTACTATGCCTATTACAAAAGGAATTTCTGTGCTTTCTGGAAGCAGGTGCCTGTCTGAGTTTCGCAGCGGTGGTGGGACCTCTGATAAGGAAGAGGAAGCTGTGTGTTAAGCACACGAGCATGGTTACAGTGGCCTCTTGCACACCCCTCTCACATGCCAAGGCATCAGACCTCGCCAGGCTGTGATTTGAGATGTGGTTCTTGTTTCCTGAAGAAGGGTTTGTGGTTAGAGTGGCATATTGCTTTGTCTGTCTTCACAGTGCGTAGCTTTTGGAGGAAATGGTCAGAAGTGTGAGGCGGTCATCATTGCCAATATGTGTTGAATAACTAATGAACTGTTCATAACCTATGTATTAGGCTGAAGTTTGCCTAATGTTAGGATATGTATTACTGCAATTCTGATCGAATCAGTTTAGTCTTCTCTAACCGATTACATTTCTTGGCATAATAATACAGAAACTGAAAAAAAAATACAATATGGTTTTATGCTGCTTAGGCTGGTATTGCTCTCTGTGTAGGCATTTTATTCCAGAATGAGCCTGATGTTATTTAGGCATCATTACTCATGTTTGGAAGTGGAGTAATTATGCCGTATTATTGGCATTTTGCTCTGGAGTGACGTGTCTATCTGGGAATTGATACCACTGTAACTGCAACAGAGTAATTGCTGTCTATGGCTATACCAGAACCAAGACATTGCCATGTGCCAGACCCTGAAAAGCAGTGTCTCAGGGCTGTGATTTCACGGGACTAAAAAGGACACTGGTTTTCTGGGAGGAGTGTACAAAAGAAGAGATCTTTGCCCCAAAGAATGAGCAGTCCACAACTGTATGTAATACAGAGCTAAAAACAGTGGGAAGAGTTTAGGGAAGTTAAAGAAGTATAGTCACAAGAACATGAATGCCGTAGGTAGATGAAGATTAAAGTTGGGGCTTTTCCTGTTTGCTCTGATAACAAGTAGAGTTGCTCCTGAGGGGAGCTGAAGTTGAGGAGTTGTTTGAACAAAAGCAAGGAGTGAGATATTCTAAGTATAGACAGTTACATGGGATTTGAGGGCAAAGGGTAGGAATTTAATATGGCAGAAAAGACAGGGCTAGTACAGACGGTTAAAGCAATCGTATAAAAGTCATTAGACTTGGGATTCAGCACTTCGGAAGATTTGGGTGAACAGGGGGGCGAGCATCAAGGAGCAAAAGTTGGATTAAATGAAAGAATAAAAATGGATCATGTAAGACCATGCTTGTGATCCAGAAACAACAGAAGCCTTCGTGCACAGAGAATTGGAAAAGTATTGGGAAGGGTGGAGGATTATTTGTCACTGCTAGGCCTGGAAAGCTTGAACTTGTTCGTTTATCTGACAGGCAGAAATCAGTGTGTTGAGCAGTCTGGAGACAGGACCTGTCTGTGAGCTGCCAGATGATTCTATTTTCTTGTATTTCATTAGGCCGAACTTAGCCAAAACAAGTCTGGTTTGACTGTTTACAATTGCTTAGCTTTACCTCAAAAAGCACCTTTTAATTTCAGCAACAATTTCTAGGCAGCTTGGCCTAGGCAGCTAGGTTTGTGGGGAATGCTGTGCCCAACCTGCAGCTGCCCTAAAGCCAGAGCTACCAGATAAATCTTATTTAGAAAATAAGAAAAAATAATGTGTGTGAGTGGGTTTATTTGGTGCCCCAGTCTCAGCAGAGCACATGACAGGGAGGCTTGTTTTTCCTTATATGGCTGGAGTCCTTCCACCTGGAACAGGTACAGGGTTTGAGGAGGAGTGACAACAGTTCCATGCAGTAAACCAAAACTGCCTTTATCTGTCCTTTGGAAGGAGCTGTTTACTTCTAAGCCCTTTTTGTCCTGCTTGCTTCTTCCACTGTCAGAAGAGAAGAACCATTCCATCCTCATTGAATGGTTCTCACATTGACATAATTCCCCAAGTGAGTGCTTCATTGGAATGTGTTATCAGGTGAATGGAGTAAAAAGGCTAAGTGGGAGAAGTAAGGCAGTGGAGCAGACAAGGAGTGCCTTCCTTGGCTAAAACCTGTGCCATTTTCTTCCTGCCATCCATAGAAAACACTCGAGGGAGGTGGGTTTCTCAGGAAAGAAGAATGTGGGAGGACATGCACACGTGCTTTGAGAGAGCGTGAGCACAAAACACTTTTGGTCTGACCCCAGAACTTAGTTTCAGTGAGATGTGGATGCACACATACTGGGGTGGGCGTGGTCACCGAAGAGCTTCATGGAAATCATGGACAGGTATATTCATTGTCTGATATCTTAAGTTTTTAAGACTCAGTGGTGTCTCCCCAGAAGTCCTCTCACCCACCATCACAAAAGCAGAATCATTGCATAATAAGCGAGCAAAGCAGTGCTTCAATTTTTAAAGAAACTGGTTTTCTGTATAACTTTTCTCAAGCATTCTCAGAGCACTCCTCTGAGAAATTCCAGTTCCTGGAAAATCATGATTTCCTGGGGAACAAGGAGCTTGCCTCATTTCCTATTCTTAAGTATTTACAGGCACCATGCTGGCCTGGAGAAGGAAGAGACCAACAGCTTGTCTGGCACCCAAGGTGTCAGTTGATTTTGATCTTG
>NW_008693611.1:8800-32787 GCF_000695815.1 Acanthisitta chloris | reverse complement strand
GAAAGAGTTACTGAAAGGTTTGTGGAGGAAAAGAAGGGAGGAATGTGGCTGCAGAGTCCTGGCGGTTGTGTGGAAACACAGTTTATATACTGAACCCTGAGGTGGGTGCACTGGAACATGAGGGAGAGATGAACTGGCCAGGTCAAGTCAGGACTGGCCATGTCCTCGGTCCGTTTCTGTTTAGCTTCAATTGCTCTGAGAGTTTGAAGAATGAGAGAAGTTCATAAGGGCAGCAGTAACTCTGAGTGCCCAGGAGCAGAAACCCTTCATGGGGGTGGTCCTTCTGCAGCCCCTTGCAGCTCTATGTCCTGTGCTCCGCCCTTCATGGGGGTGGTCCTTCTGCAGCTCTATGTCCTGTGCTCCCTGTGGATGCATTTGTGTGCTCGACAGACCCTGGAATTCTTTTGAGATGCTTTCTCATTTTGGAATGAGCCTAACTGAATTCCTCAGTAAAGGTCAGATGTCTCGTCTGCTGGGCACTTCTGACCTTCAATATACTTGGAGGAAATGCCATGTATGTGGGCCTTAATTCATTGCTCTTGGTAAACGCTAATTAAACTCCAGTGTATGTCACTAGAGGAAGTTTCAGACTAGGCAGACTTTCTAGTGCTTTTTGATTGTATACAACAGGTGTAAAAAGACACCTATGGACTGATGTACAATCAGAGTGCAAATGATTAATATCCCAGAACATGAGAAATTCTGTCAAGTCTTTGTGTGATTTACATGGATTTGATACGCTTTGGACTCTGGAATCTTTTCCATATGATTCTTCCAGAAACTTTCTCTGTAATTTTGATATTATGTGTGTATCTGGTTTTGTATTTGGGACTTAGTAAGTTAGACAAAGCCACAAAAACATGAAATAAACTGTGGAAACAAGTTTCAAAACGCCTCTACATGAATTTGAAGGTGTTGTATGAAATATCTGTGTGTATTCCAGTATCCTTGAAAAATTTTCCTCATTTGCCTTCTCAGAGTTCAGGTAGCCAGTACTGATGGATACCTAATCTTAGAGACTTTTGTTACCACCTTGGAGAAGATTCATCAGGTTGATAGTACAAATGTTAAGGGAAATCAAGAGTTAGGAGAAATTGCAAGTGCCTCGTGTCAGTTCCATGAATGTCCAGGTATCTTGCTGTAATCAGTGTGTGTGGGCAAGGATAGGAAGCTTGGGCCTGGCCTGAAATTGGCAGGTTCCTGCCCGTGGAGCTGATAAATTACTATAGCTTCTGGTGTGATAATTTGACGGTACACTGGACTGAAGCACAGTTCTGTAATCCGTCACTTCTGAAGACAGTACTTCAGAAAGTGGGCTAATGCCTTTTTGCATGGCATATGCGAACAGACACTTGTTTGGCATAAGACTGTGCTACTGAAGCTTAAAATACTGAGATGACGACTTTGTGCTTCTTTTGCAGATTGGCTTACGATCAAATACATGACCATGGGGGATATGAAGACCCCAGATTTCGATGACCTTCTCGCAGCCTTTGACATACCAGACATGGTGGATCCCAAAGCAGCTATTGAATCTGGACATGATGACCACGAAAGCCACATAAAGCAGAATGCTCACACAGATGAGGATTCTCACGCCCCGTCATCATCTGACGTCGGTGTGAGCGTGATCGTGAAGAACGTGCGTACCATTGACTCCTCCGAGGGCGTGGACAAGGATGGACACCATTCCACGGGCAATGGCTTGCATAATGGCTTTCTAACATCAGCAGCTCTTGATAGCTACAGCAAAGATGAAGGGAAGTCACTGAAAGATGATGGGTCAGCTTCTGAGGCTACACTGAAGGATACAGCCTTCAACCAGTTCAGCCCAATATCAAGTGCTGAAGAGTTTGATGACGATGAAAGAATTGAGGTGGATGATCCCCCAGATAAAGAGGAGATGCGTGCAAATTTCAGAGCAAACGTCTTGGCAGGATCTGTATCTCCGCAGGAATATGACAAACTAAAGGCACTTGGAGGGGAGAACTTGATTAAATCTGGAATCACAGTTTCAAGTAGTGTAGATAAAAATAAAGCTGCTAAACGAGAGACAGAGACAAACTCTGTGAATTTAAGTGTCTATGAACCTTTTAAAGCACGAAAAACAGAGGACAAATTGCTAAAAGACAGTTCTGAGAAGCTTATTGAGAACAGGGCACTTGATGGAAAACTGAGTACTGAAAAAGGTGACGCAAACCTTGCCAGCATTTCCCAGGCCAAAGCAAAATGCTCAGCAAAGCTTTCTTCCTGCATCGCTGCGATCGCAGCTCTGAGTGCTAAAAAGGCAGCTACAGATAGCGGTAAAGACTTACAGCCTAACTCAGGAGAGTCTTCTCCCTTACCAAAAGACATGGGAGAAAGTCCCCAGGCCATCGAAAAGTCACCTGAGTCTCAGAGTCTCATAGATGGTGCGAAAAAGCCATCTGTCAAACCACCTGACAGTCCCAGAAGTATATCGAGTGAGAACAGTAGCAAAGGCTCTCCGTCTTCTCCCGCGGGGTCAACACCAGCGATTCCTAAGGTTCGCATCAAAACCATTAAGACTTCTTCTGGGGAGATCAAGAGAACTGTTACTAGAGTGTTGCCAGAAGTTGATTTGGACTCTGGTAAAAAGCCAGAGCAGACTGCTTCCATGGTAACCTCCATGACATCTCTCCTGTCCTCACCAACCTCTGCTGCTGTTCTCTCCTCTCCTCCCAGAGCTCCTCTCCAGTCCTCAGTTGTCACCAATGCAGTTGGATCTGCAGACCTTGCACCGAAACAGGTCACTATCAAGCCCGTGGCTACTGCCTTCCTGCCGGTTTCAGCAGTGAAGACAGCAGGTTCCCAGGTGATCAATCTGAAGCTCGCTAACAACACCACAGTGAAAGCCACCGTCATCTCTGCCGCGTCCGTGCAGAGCGCCAGCAGCGCCATCATAAAAGCTGCCAACGCCATCCAGCAGCAGACGGTCGTGGTGCCCGCGTCCAGCCTCGCCAGTGCCAAACTCGTGCCAAAGACAGTCCATCTTGCCAACCTTAACCTCCTGCCTCAAGGTGCTCAGACCACCTCTGAGCTGCGCCAAGTGCTAACGAAACCTCAGCAGCAAATCAAGCAGGCAATAATTTCTGCAGCCGCCTCACAGCCTTCGAAAAAAGTGTCTCGAGTGCAGGTGGTGTCGTCTCTACAGAGTTCTGTAGTGGAAGCATTCAACAAGGTGCTGAGCAGTGTCAACCCTGTACCAGTTTACATCCCCAACCTCAGTCCCCCTGCCAATGCCGGAATCACGCTGCCAACACGTGGGTACAAGTGTTTGGAATGTGGGGACTCGTTTGCCCTTGAGAGGAGCCTGACCCAGCACTATGACAGGAGGAGTGTGCGAATCGAAGTGACTTGTAATCACTGTACAAAGAATCTAGTTTTCTACAATAAGTGCAGTCTCCTGTCCCACGCTCGTGGGCACAAGGAGAAAGGCGTCGTGATGCAGTGTTCCCACCTGATCCTAAAACCGGTCCCGGCGGATCAAATGATAGCATCTCCCTCCGGCACCGCGGCTGCGTCCCTGCTGCAGAGCCCGGTGGGAGCTGGCACGCACGCCGTGACAAAGATACAGTCTGGCTTATCTGGGACAGTGATCTCGGCCCCGGCCAGCTCTCCTGTCATTCCAGCTATGCCGCTAGACGAAGATCCATCGAAACTCTGTAGACATAGTCTAAAGTGTTTGGAGTGCAATGAAGTTTTCCAAGATGAGACATCTCTTGCAACTCATTTCCAGCAGGCCGCAGACACAAGTGGACAAGTAGAGTATCCTATGTTTACATTCCAGTGTTTCACCTCTAAGCCTAGGAGACTTTGGATGTGTTTTCACTTTCATTTAGCTGTTCATGATCTGAACCTCTGTGATTAAAATTATAAATGAAAACCACAAAAAGTCTTGCAAGCACTTACATAGTGAATGTCAGCACTTTTTAGTAGCTTAGAGTCTTTCTAGGCCCTGAAGTCTGAAATTGACACTGTATGTTTTTGCTAAAATTTAGCATTAGCTTTCTCGCAGCTGAATGTTATAGTACTGAAATTAATCATGGGTTTTATTAATAATATTCTAATGCTTCTCTCTGTGCTTTGGAATTTGACTAGCCCATGGAATCCACTTAATTGGCACCCTCATTAACAGCACGTCTGTTCAACCTGAATGATAGCTTGGAGTGATTCGTTCTCGATTGGTCTTCAGGTTTTACAGTGTTCATCCAGCGCCCTAAGTGAGCTAGGCATTGCTCTCACCTGCAGGGACCCAGGCAGTGACAAATGGCACACTGACTCTACTGACAGGAGTGCCTGCTGTTTGCCTTAAAACGTGCAAAGCACTGCTGCCTGGCACGCGTTCCGTGCTGTGTGACCATTTGCTTAGCTGCCTTGGGTTTCCTTTCCTCTTACCAGTCCTAATGAGTGCAACTTACAAACCATTTTAAAATCCTTTACTAATGTATGTGGCCTAACCTGAAAGAAACACGTCATTCAATAAAACTTAATACTCATCGGTGTGCAATGTATTTTATAATCCGGCAAGAGTGAAGGTGGTTGATTAAACGATACAGTTGGATCTCTGTTGGGGTGTGCCAATTAAAAGGGATTCTGATGTGTTTCAAAGCATTCAGTTGAGCTTGGTGCTCCAGCTTCTTGCTATGGGGGAAGCTGAAATGAAAGAAACACGTCATTCAATAAAACTTAATACTCATCGGTGTGCAATGTATTTTATAATCCGGCAAGAGTGAAGGTGGTTGATTAAACGATACAGTTGGATCTCTGTTGGGGTGTGCCAATTAAAAGGGATTCTGATGTGTTTCAAAGCATTCAGTTGAGCTTGGTGCTCCAGCTTCTTGCTATGGGGGAAGCTGAAAACCGCATGCTCAGTCCCCAGGAATATTCCTGGGAATCAGTCACACAGCAGTATACAGGATAAGGACTTTTAAGTGGTGCAGTTGAGAAAAAATGCCCTGGTTGTACACACGCAGGCAGGTTCCTGTCAGGGTCTAGTAACTGCACTCAGGACCTGTTCTGTACCGTGAAGCAGCTTCGCTGTGCCCTCCACTACAGGTAGTAATGTAAAGAGGTTTGCATGTGGAAATAACCTTGACTGTATGGATGATGTGGCTCTGCCTCAGCTCCTCTGGCTAGCAGGGTTAGAGTGAAACAGCCTGGATTCCCAGTGGAATGCCATGCGAGTGCATTCCTCTGTCAGATACTACAGGTGTGCCTAAATGCGTTCATTTTAGCAGAATATGTTCCATCCTTACATCTTGCTGCAGTTCTGAACAGTATGTAATGGCTGACTATGAATATATTCTGCACCAGCTCGAGTTACTTAATACTCAGTAGTTCGGGTTTTTAGCTAACTGCTTTGCTGGTGTGAGAAGGATTTTTCCCATAATAGACTCCTTAGGTAACATTCCATCTGAGATCCACTAGCCCTTGCAAAAACCCTGTTGTTCTTGGTAGTGGAAAATCAGGCAAGTCAGAAGGTCCCAACATAAAGCAAGTGGAGGAGAGACAGAGAAGTATTCTGAGACTAGGCTGGGAGGATGAGGCTGAAACGGAAAGACCCAAGAGAAGGACAAAGCTAAAGTGATGTGCTCACTCTCGGGGGCCCTTTGTCCTTATGGACAGGTAAACTAAACCTTTGGCCCTTCCCTGTGACTGGTGCTGTTGTCCTGTCGCTGCCGAGTTTGGTCTCCGTGCATGTCCTGTTAGGTACTGTTTATCCTGGTGATGTACTATGGGAAAGCAACTGAGATCTTCACAGGATGTCAAAATGTAGCTGCAGTTAGGTGGAGGACCTGTGGTTCCCAGGTACTGCTGTCCAGGGAGGAAAGGCCGTGAAGGTGCAGGAACAGCACTGCCTGCAGCCTGCCAGGGCGTTTGTGTGTCCTGATGGGAACTTGCCCTGCTTTAGGAGCCGGTGTACAAACAAGGCTTTACTCCCTGCTTGCTAGGCCCTGGATCTCCAGGCTTAAAAACAGCTGCCAAGCACTGGAGGAAAAGAAGCTAATTTCACGTTCTTCCATTTGAAAAGAACACTCTTAAAATAAAGTAGTTATAAATGTTCTCAGTTGAAATATCCTCTTAAAAATTAAATAAACATCTTTCCTAGTCTTTTTTTGCATACCGAGCAGCAGCTGCCTCTGTACCTTGTGTTTGATTTCTTCTGGAGTGGTGCAGCTGCACTGATGCCCAGCATGGACATGGTTTAACTGGTGAGGTGCTTTAGTGAGAGCAGTGCATCCTGCTTCGACTTAAGTTGTCTTTTTGTCCATTTTCTGTCCCAGACAGTGCTGCAGGGGTAGTGCTTGCTGGAGAAATGCTCTGTACAGTCATTTATTAATAAACATTTTGCTACTTTTTCATTAGATGTTGCCTCTTGAAAAGCTCGGATGAGAAATACTCTGACTTGTTTTCCTTCTTAGTGCTTGGCACTGGCTTTTGGCTGTAAAACTGCCATTATTGTGGGGGGAAGAAGACAAGGAAGTTAGAGGAGATTGATATTTTAACTTTGGAAGGAAGGAAGGAAGAATAAAAATAAACAATTGGATTTTGGAAAGCAATAATGGGAAAAAAGGTGATTTGCAGGTTACTGTTGTTTCTAGTGCTCATCTAATTGCTCTTGAAATGGAAAATGTGTAGTTTTGTGTTTTGAATGAATCTAAGCAATAAGTGTCTGTTACTGGTTCTTCTGAAACTCCTGTTACGAAGGCAGAAGGTTTCATTTAAAATAAATGATGTTAGAACGGCCCTAGCAATGGAAATATGTTCCCTATGCAGTTATTACATTTCTGTAGTGTTTTGATTCCGTTAATATTCCTGTTAAAGGGAATGGAACCACTCACTGGCAGGTTTTCTGGCTGGATGAAACCCTCACCTACTCACTGGGGGGGAAAAAGGTAGCAAATCTGGGCTAATGACTGTTAATGTTGATCTTAGTTACAGATAGGAGTGTATAGCTCCCATACATAGCTCATTTCCCTTCATACTCAGCATTCCTGTGTGTCTTTATTTCTTTATTTTCCACGTCCACCATTTTTCCTTCTAACCCTTTTTTTTTTTCTGAAACTTTGACTTTAAATGCAGGGAGGTGATGATTTTCACAAACTGTGTTTTATTTTGGTGTGGGTTGGAATGAGAGAACTGGAAGTTAATGCCACCTTAAGCCCAAAGTAAAATGGTAAGCGAATGTGCTGAATTTCAGAATTTCACAGTAGGTGCTTCTCGTTCTGCTGTGATCAGTTGCAATTAAACGTTTTCTGTGCTCAGTGAAATAGCAGACCGGGAGCCTTGGCCGCGAGCCGCCGTGGCGCGCTGGGTCCGTGTGCGTCTCCGGCCTCGCACCAGGCTGGCAGGTAGCTTGCTGCGAGCTCAGGGAGGGCACTGGGGCTGGAATGCTGTGTGGCTTTGCTGGGGCGTCGCAGCCCGGTTTGCTCTGGTAGTGCTGCAGGCCAAGGCTTTGGAAGGACTGACCCCCAGATGTTTCTGTGGCTGGAATAAGAAGTTCTGTTTTGCTGTTTTCTTACATAATCCAATAATGCTCCAGACTCTGCAGTACTGTACTGCTGCAGGTCGCAGACAGAGATGGGCAGAGACGGATGTGGGGAACCGTACTGGCGCCCAGACCATGTGGCAGGCAAGCTTTAAGCAGTTGGGGCTAGTCAGGATTTTGCTTTCAAGCTGAACCGAAGACAAAGTTAACACTCCAGACCAGTTCTGGTTAGCCTGAGGGTGAGTCCCCTGCATCTGGCTGTGGCTGTGTGGTCAATTAAGGCCAAATATTTGGCATTTCATGTGTCTGAATACAGACTTAGTGTGTCACACAGGCTCTGAGCAGGGTGACAGGTGGAAATGCCTGTAGGGTAGCTGAACTCAGGCAAAGCCTTCCACGAGGGCACTATGTGCACCCCTGCTACCTACTAATGCAGCAGGCTGGAGGTAGTGCCAGTTGAACCTGGACTGGAGTAATGGCAGGTTTTCTTTGCTTAACATGCTCAGTTTTAATGTTTTGCATTTGCCATATTGCTGTGGTCAGATGTGGGTGACCTGTTTGGACAGAGGCTGTGTTCAAACACACGGGTCCCCGTGGTCACAGAGCAAACACTGAAGGTGAACCAGATGAAAGGACACTTCTTGCAGAGCGGCAGCTCCGACTCTGCTATTCCAGGACCTGGGGTTACTGTTTTTAAGAGAGATTTAAAGGAGAGTCACCTAACTGGGAAGAAGGGGGTGGCTTTTTGTGAAGCACCTATTTTTCAGTGAAGAACTAGGTTTTTACCTTGAGGAAGGGGATTATTTCTTAATTCTTTATTTCAGGAATTCTTCATGCATGTGTTGGTAAATAATTTATAATACAGCCCTGGAGATCTTACTCTGTTCTGTGTTCTTGCAGAGCATATACGTCGCTACTTCTGCCAGACTCTTACAGAGAACATTCCTAAAAATATGCAAATGCATGTTAAGAAATATCCATGTCATGAGGGAGTCTTGGTTTTGATTGTGAATCTTCTGAGGTCACTGGTGAGAGTCACAAGTCCCAGGTCATAAGAAAGAATAGGAATAATCTGATTCTTAAGCTTTAGGCCCCTGGCACTGGTAATGTGATCTTGGGGAGCACCTGAGAAGGACTTAGATAAGCCCACACGCATCTCCCGTGGCCAGTGGTGTGTGAAGGAGCCTGTGGTGCAGGACGGCCCAGGGAGTCTGGCTGCAGGTACCTGCCTGCTCTGCCAGCAGGGCCTGCCTTTAGGACTTGCCTGCTTCCTCTGGGTCCTGTTCCATCGTGGCATTTAACCTTTATTGATATCTTGCAGTGTTTGACACAAGACGTTACGTAGAGCTGAACCAAACCTTTTGTCTCATCTATTTTGGTTTATCGTTTAGAAGACATGCAATATCTGCCAGATGCTGCTTCCTAACCAGTGCAGTTTTGCATCACACCAGAGAATTCATCAGCATAAATCTCCATACACGTGTCCTGAATGTGGAGCAATCTGCAGATCTGTCCACTTCCAGACCCATGTCACTAAGAACTGCCTGCATTATACCCGAAGAGTTGGGTTTCGGTCAGTATAATGATTACTTTTGTTGTCAATTTATGTATAATTTATACTTTTAAAAGTAATTTTCCATTTTCATAAGCATTGTTTGTAGAATACAGCTTCATGTGTTTAAGGTTGTCATGGCAGAAGTACTACTAGTACTACAAATTTGGGAATAAATACATTAGGATTCTGTTTTGGTTTGAGCATCCACTTTTGTATATAATTAAATCAGAATATTGCTAGTCTCGTAGAGATTCAGGACTTCACAGTTTATAAAGTCTGGAGGATTCAGATGCATTGTCTTAATTTCAGGTTTTTAAAAAGAACCTCGTGACTTTTTTCAAAACAGAGTTTTAGACTTTTCTCTCTGGTAGAACAGTCATTTTCAGTATTTACTGCCATGATGTGTTGTGGAGATGCTGATGGGCATAGTGCACCTGTCTGGTTTCTCTCTCTTCTGTGGGAAGTCGAGATTCCTTGGCTTTACATCCCTGGGAAATTACTCAAAACAGCCTGGGCTTTTGGTTCTTTTTGTTACTCCTCGGTTTCCCTTTTATTCTTACGTTTCCCTGTAATGGCAACTCGCTGAGAAAATGGAGAGCAGAGGCATTTCAGAGAAATTTTAAGTTTTGAAAGCCTTGAAAAAAATGTTTTCTCTTAGAATTTTCCTTGCCCTGAACAGCAGACAGCACAGCAAGAGGTCAGAGGAGCTGCCCTTGCCACCGAGCTTTGCTCAGCACTCCCAAAACATTTCCATTTCACCCTGTCTGACTGGAAAAGGGGGATTTTAAATCTTGCAGCAGGCAGCTCCTTCCCCCTTAAGGTGCCACAGTTCAATTTCCAGGATGGCTGTGCAGTCTTCCACTAAGGGAAGAACATTTTTACTGCATGGAGTGTCTGTTTTCAGCTTGGATCCATGGCCTGATTCAGCTCTGAGCTCTTTGCATTTCTTGGGGGTCTTCTCTTCCACCCTTTTCTCCCAAGCAGTAGTCTGTCTCGTCCTGCATTTCTTACATCTGCTCCCTCCACTCCCCTTCCCTCTAGCCTGCCTCCCTTGGGTTTGTTCAGGGCCCCCAGCCTGCTCCAGTAACACTAGCAGATTCACAAACGTGAGTCTCAGTTACTCAGCTTTTGAAGACGTCCCATAAACATCTCGTGTCACACCAAGTCAGAATGTCTCAGTCTGGTGAGACTAAACTGGAGTCACCCAGGCAAAGAAAAGCAGTATCTGGGAATGTTAAGCTCTCCCTCCTCAGACTCCTTAGCCTCTCCTTAGCACTGTGGTACATTTGCCTGTCCTGCCTTTCCAAAGGGGCTCTGCCAAGGAGTTCAGTTTGATTCCAGCACTTTAGGCTAGTTGTCTGGACTAAATCAGCTGAAAACTTCAGCCTGAAGTTTAACTGCATCATCATTCCGAGGTGAAAACGGGAAAGCTGTTAGAGCAGTCCACATGAGGAAGGCTTGGTCCTTAGGAAGTGCTTTAATATACAATGGTGGATGCTGAGGATCAGTGATGGTGTCGCATGACTAGAGAGCAGAGTGAAGACGTGGGGGGGGGTTAGAAACGCACCCAGCTCTCCGCAGGGGACACCTGAGGAGTAGGTCTGTTAATGAGAGATTGCACTGTGTACTGCTGTGAACAGGTGTCAGCTCTGTATGGGCAGAGAGGATCTTAGCAGACCCAAACAAGACCAGGTTGATCTACTTTAGAGAATGCATTGGTAAACAGAGACTCGGTGCGTATAAACTCGATGAATAATATTAAACATGTAGACAAAGTGCCCAGAAAAGAAAGGTTGACGTTGAATAAAATTCACAGGTGGTGAGTTTTAAAAGGAAAACGGGGTTCTTGGATGCAGTGTGTAACTGCATTTCCTTCTTCATTGCTATCACCAGGGCACTAAAACTAGCACAAAATGGACTTGACATTTCTATGACAACACTCCTATTGTCATGATAGATGCCAGAATTAAGATTCTGGAAGGGCAGATGCCATTTGTGTTTAAATTGTGAAACTCTTAATGCAAAATACTGGCCAGTAAGAAATGGGTTCATTTGGCAGGTTATTTTGTCACTGTGGATTGTAGCATGTTCTTGGACTGGTTTGGTAGCATTTACTGGAGATGTACAAGGGACCATTTGTATGAAAATTCTTATGTCCTAATATTAATTCGATGTCTTAATCGTTTCATTTTAGAATAGATGCGGAAAGGTCACACATTTTCGACACAGCAGAAGTATGTTTTTGAAAAATACTTTCCCAATTCCAATCTGATATACTGATCTGATTGTAGAGGTTCGGTTTAGTTTCCCTGAGTTTAAATGCAAATGCTGATTTGATTACGTATACAGAAAATCATCACCAGTATGTCTTCATTAAATCTACACAAGGGAAATGGCACAAATATTTTCCTTGCTGGTTTTCCGTTTGGTGGTAGTTCCTAAATTGCTGTGGTGTACCTTAAACAATGCACTGCATGTGACAAAAATGCATTTTGTAAAGCCTCTTTACAATTTGCAGAAGATTTAAGCATTCTTTCTGCAATCAGTAGAATATTCCCCTATTGACCCTTCTATCTGTTTTATTGCAGTAACATAAAAACATGTCCTGACTTCCTATCTCCTAGATTTTCAGATTGAAATGTGTGAAATTTCTCTTCCCTCCTGTGTGATCTGCCAATCGCTGTTTGTTGATTCCCGCGGGGTTGTTTAAATGGACAGAGTAAGGTGGTTTTATCCCGTTGTTACCCATGTTTGGGATCTCTTCCCCCTGCTGTAGCCCCGTGTTGATTCTGTTCGGCACGGCTCGGGGCTGGGCTGCACTGACTCTTCTCCGCTCTCTCCGCAGCTGCGTGCACTGCAATGTCGTGTACTCCGACGTGGCCGCGCTCAAGTCTCACATTCAAGGTTGTCACTGTGAAGTCTTTTACAAGTGTCCTATCTGTCCCATGGCGTTCAAATCTGCTCCCAGCACACACTCCCATGCCTACACACAGCACCCGGGTATCAAGATAGGCGAACCAAAGTAAGCAAAACTCCTCTTCTACTGCGCTTGCCTGCCTTTGAATGACCTGTGAAGTTGCATTCTGTCCTGTGCTTGCAGTCTTAAAAGTCGTGTCTGGCAGCCAGCAGCTCGTCATCCTGCTGGTAGCAGGGGCTTGGTTTCACGCTTTCTGGAGTTTTTAGCTGGCAGTTCGTTGGGCAAAAGTTACGTTTCCCTGAACACAGCAGTAGCAGGTCTCTGAGCACTCTGCACCACAAGGGAGTGATTACAGAATGTAATTACAGAAATGATTCGGACAGGTGGCTGAAGTGTTGCTCGTCCTGATGTTTTAATCTGCTTAGCTCATCTGCGTTTTTACTGTGAATCAAGATAATGTGATTCCAAAAAGAGATGCTAAGACTCATCAGTGCTTACGCAGTGATTTTCATAACATCTGGTTGAAAAGCTGGGGAAAAGGGATTTTATCTGTTTATATAAGTTTTTTTCCAAAATGTAATGACTTTCCTCCTGGATTAAAGCAGAAGTGATTCTGCCCTGTAGCCAGGAGAACGGTGCTTAAAGGTGGTGGTTTGCTGAAGGTGTGACCCAGGGCAGAGGCAGGAGCTCAGGTTCGGGTTCTTTGTTTAAAGCTGTTGAGCATTCTCAGCCTCTGCTGCAGCCAGCGAGTGTGCAGACTGCTGAGCCCTCCTCAGCCAGAGCCTGGTGCCTCTCTGCAGCCCCTTCCCTGCTGTCTCCTCTCCCAGCCTTGGTTCGAGCGCACTACTGAGAGCAAAGAGTCGAGTATTTAACTCCCTGTTTCCTCTGGGGCGTGCAGGGAGCGCTAGTGCATGGTGACAACTTGCAGGCTCAAGCAAGTGGAAGGCAGATGAGGGAAACAAAGGACCATGTGATGTAAGGGCCAGAGCTCAGGAGAATTCTGTTTCTTACTGTTTCTTCCAACATTTGACAGGAGATTTAGTCTTCAGGTTGTTTAAATCTAGGTCAAAGCAAAATGGCAACAAACTTGCCGTGTCTGAGCCCAAAGGAAGAGGTTTCCACCCAGTGGCAAGTGATACCTTGTTTCAGTGCAGGAGATGGGAACTTCATTGAGAGGCTGTGAGACACCAGCATCTGAAACTTGTTTCAGATTCCCATAATTCTTGCTGGAGAAAGCCGAAAGATTAATACGATCACTGTGTAAGATGCTTCACATATGAGAAGTGAATCGTGCTTGGATCTGTCAAACTGTTTCTGATCAGGTTCATGAATTAAGTACTTTGCATTAGTGTTTTTTCCATACAGATGTTCTTATAATTGCGTTCTTTTATGAATTTGATCATAAAAAGACTGAAATTAATTTTTATTAAGTACTACTGTAATAAGTCATAGAATGCATAGCTGAGTGCTGCCCTTGAGAAGTGGTATTTGCTTTCAATTTGCCAGTTTTAATCAAGGTGCTGTCTTCCATGCATGCAGAGTGACTGGTGGATCTTGCCAGCCCTCTCCGTGTTTGGGGTTCTTAGCCTAGCGGTGCTGAGCAGAGCTGACAGGTTGTGTTTGAGGATTGTTTAGAAGCAATATAACCCATATAAGACAGGTTGTGTTTGAGGATTGGTTATAAGCAGTATAACCCATATAAGACAGGTAACACTTGGTTATCTGTGTCGCCTTGCTGAGCCCCAGGGAGTGTGTGACTGGCACACAGCTGAAGGCTTCCCAGCATCACTGCTGCCCCAGGGCTCTCCTAACTGGGCACATGCTGGTGCTTACAGGAACTGGGCTGGCTGGGCTCTGCCTGCCTGCCTGCCCCTGGCAGTTACTGGAACCGTGGGGTTTGCAATCACGTTACAAACAGTTGTTTCAGAACGGATGCAGTAATCTATTTGGGGTATGAAAAATGAAGTTTATGTGCAGGGATTCTCAGTGGGATGAAATGAGATTATTTTAATATAGGGAAATGGATGGCTGTCTTGTCTTTCAGCTCTGCAAAGCTCTCTCCTGTAACCTGCCATAAGCTTTGGCTTCCCTTAAAACCGTATTTGTGATCCTCTTTTTTCAGCAGCGTCACTTCTTAGGAATAGCTCTGAGACATTTTTCATGGCTGATCTCTTTTTGAATACTGGAGGAATTCTTGTTTATCAAGACAGAGTACGGATATCTATTTGAATATTAGTATAAAGGATATTGCCCCACAAGTTCCATTTTTTTAGAGAAGTACTGTCCTCTGGTGCAGAAGCTTTCAAATCGCTGAGTGTCTTTTGTGTGACTGCGAGTACCTTCCCGTGCGATACCCCCTGTGTTTATTGTAAGATAACGCGTGAGCTGGGAGGTGAGGAGGTGGCGGTGCCATGCCCGTGTCGGTGTGCACCGCAGCCCAGCGTGACTGCAGCGTCCTGAGGAGCTGACGGGGTTGTAAATTGTGTTCTGACCAAGCACAACTGCCTTTAAGCCTCGGACAGGGTTTTCAGCAGTTACATGGTAAACACTGACTATTTCAGGCAAAAAAACCCAAACCAGCATCCATGGTTGCATGGGCTTAGGATTGAAAACTTGGCTGTGTCTGAAAGAAATACTCCAAGTGTGTATATTCACAGCTCATACTATTAGGTATGTCGGTACACATTTAAGTGAGTACAGTCTTTGCCACACCTGTCTGAAATCTGGATCTCGGCCAGATAGTTCTGCTTCTGCGAAAGCAAAGTATTTTAGCTGCCATATTCAGCTCTTGGTGTTTTTAGAGAGTTACAATTTTTATATGTGGTAGATTCAGAAAGATGTCAGGTTTTTTGTAGTAGATTCACTACAGATGTGCAGCAAAGGGTTCACCACAGGAAGCAGGACAATAGTGCCTCACTCATCAGAGAATGCTTGTAAATTACACATTTGTCTTAGCACTGTGGGAAACTGGCACCACCTGACATACCTCCCAGTTAATATGAAGTGGTGACCTGTTTTTCACTTGGACTTACAGAATGGCTGTAGCAATGGAAGCAATGTCCATGTTCTCATCATCTCACAGCATAGTTCAGAGTGATCCTTAGAGCTCTGGAGCAATGCGCTGTCGGTGATCATTGCTTGGAGGGATGTGGAAAGGACTTGGAGGATGGGTGTTGCTGATGAGAAGAGTCATCATTCTAGCAGGCAGGGAGGGTTTTGTGGGTGGTTTCTTACCCACAAGCTATTTGGGACAGAGATGAGGAAGCCTGCTTTGCAGGGGAGGTGCCTGTCAGTGTAGTGAGCACCTGTGGCTGGGTTCCTTTTATTTTAGCCAAATTTTCTCTGAAGCAGTACCACTGCTGACGGCCAGTGGCTTAGATTTCTCCCTCATCTGATGGTCTGTGGTGAGCATATTGCGTGTCTGAATGGGAGGCTGAGGTAGCTAAGTTCAAAAGTCATGAGTGCTCCAAGAGAGGAAGGTGTGGGTTTGGTGGTGTCTCTACGTTGCTTTGACAGACAGGTTGATAAAGGCTTGTAATGGCCAGCCAGGGAAATACTGTCCTGCACAGCTGGACCTTGGCATCCAGGAGCTTCAAAGCCACCTACATGGCCAAAAATACATTTAACCTGAAGTATGTTACTAATTATGGTTGAATTAATCACTCCCTTAAAACTTTCTGTCTTTGCAACCCAAACCAGGGATATTGTCCTCTAGCCACAGTGGGAGTTCAGGAACTGAAGATGTTGAACTCTCAGAGTACCCTGAGCAGGTGTTGGTGTGATATATGTAACTGGCATATGCTGTTGTTTTCTGTCCTCTTGTTTGCACTTTCTAAATTTTTTTTCTATTTTTCTATTTCTTCTGCTGTTCCCATATTTTGAAATTGGAGGATGTTCTGAATTAGTTTAATTTTAACTTTTTTTAGGCAGTGTGAAATGATTACTTAAACATGTCAGATCTTATCTCTGATGAGAAAAAAGTTAACATCGTGATTCTTGCAAATAGATCATCACCTGACTGACAATGTTTATTGTACTTCTGTTTTTAGAATAATATATAAATGCTCTATGTGTGACACTGTGTTTACTCTACAACCTTTGCTATATCGCCACTTTGATCAGCACATTGAAAACCAGAAGGTGTCTGTTTTCAAGTGTCCAGACTGTTCTCTTCTGTATGCACAGAAACAGCTTATGATGGATCACATCAAGGTGTGTAGGCATCTTCTCTTGTTTCCTTCATAGATACCATTTGTCATGCAATGTATGCTGTGAGAACACACTGTAACAGGGCACGGAGTAGCAGGACTGCAAGAGAGAGATGTTAATAATTCTGAGAGGCTGATCTGTGAATGTTGTTCTCAGGTGTTAAAATGTTGCATTTTGCACGGTCTTCAGCATATCTGTGATCACTCCGTTTTGCTCTATGAATGGTGATTTTGGTGTACTGGAAATATCTCGATGCGTCACATTCAATAGGCTCTTTTATCAAAATAATAACAGGTATGGTGAGGTTAGTCTGATCCTAATGAGTACTGAGCCTTATTTAAAGTACTGCAGCTATTATTCCGATTGCTAGGAGCTGCGAATGCTGAGTGCCTCTGATGTTCAGAATTCACCAGTAGGAACCAGTATGTTGCTGGACGTAGAGGTTACTTGTTCACATACAAACATGAACACATGCGTGCTTTGAAAAGAACTTTGGTGGATCTTCCCATAAAGAGCCTTACACCTGAAGATTCACTGTCACCCTCGTAAATCCTGGGTTCAAGAATCAGTAGCCCCTGGCTATCATTTGTTAGCTGTGTGTTTTAAACAGACCAAATCTGTTAGCAGCACTCGGTTTCTTGTGCCTTATTAGCACCCAGTGCCTGGAGACAGCTGAGGTTTTCCCCACCCCTGCAAAGGACTACGGTCTGGAATGGCAGTGTGGAATTCTGCGGCTTTCTCTTGCAGCGACACACAGAGTACAATTTCTGTACAAAAGAGTGAAAAAACAGACATCTTTTTTGGCTGCCAAAACCATCGTTTGCATTTTAGTCTCAACTATGGTACGTGTAACCTCAGAATTCTCCAAAGTTGTGTTGGAAACAAGCTCACAAGTCTTGAAAAAACCTGGGCCTTAAGGCCAGTCTTAAACTTGAGGAGGAGGCAGGGAAGGGCTGACCCAATGCATTGAGAAATACAAGGGCTGGATTTTTTTGTTTCCGAACTAGTTGCACTAGTTCTTGCATGTTTACTGCAAGAATTTGATATTGATTTATGTTTATGTTTCTGCCAGATACCTGAGATGGACCTCTCATGCAGCAATGCAAAGCTCTGTTTTCCTTTGATTGACTCAGATGGTTCCTCTTTTTTTTACTCAACAGGCACATTCTGTATATTGCAGTGTATGTCTTGTTTCTGTAATTAGGTTTTCCTGATCAGCCGTTACTGGAGAAGTATTGTTCTATCTGTACGTAACTACTGTAAGACCTGAAGACAACAGTTTTAGAGCATGATCTGACTGCAGTTGGGGCCATCACCCTTACATAAATCAGGTGGCTCAGCATCCCCCATTTGAAAGTTATGCTCAGGTATTATGATTCGGGCACTGTTTAACTCCTTAGGCTTTAGTGCTCCATGTCAGTTTTTGTACTTTCAGCCAGTGGGTTTTTACCATGATTCACTATAAATGATTCAGACAATTTTGAGCCCAGAATGAGACTGGAAAACACATGTGCAGTAGTGGTATTACTGGTTTTACATTTAGGATGGGTGTGTAGTAGGGAGAACAGCAAAGCAGAGTTCAGTTAAGGGGGAATGAAAAAAAAGGGTAAGAGGTTATAGGCAAAAGCAGACAAGGGCCTGGGGAGAGGACAAGTGCCGGACAGGGACAGAGTTCAGCTGCACAGAAGGTAATGGTTTGATATGGCTAGACATAAACCATCAAGGCAGAGCCAGACCTGGATGGAAGTAGAACAGAAAGAGAGAGAAGGAAGCTCAGGAGGAGGTTATTTAAAGCTACAAAAACCAACCCAAACTAATCCCTGCAGATGTCCATGTTTCTTGATGGCAAAACGTATGTCTGATTTTCCTGCAATGGCTCACTGCAAGAAAATTTGTAGAGGCAGTGGGAGCACTGGACTGGAGACGTAGTGCTCCCCAGCAGCACGTGCTGCCAGCACTGCTTCATGCTGTGCTTTCGTGCCTTTTGTGCATTTCTGAATAAGAAATTGAATTTCAAGTATTGTGTTTAAAAGACATCTGGAAAGTTGAGCCCTGACACTTGACGGGCTGACGGGTTAGGCTGGGATGGCACCTCCAGGTCAGTAGGGGAAGCTCCTTCCCCCTGCCCTGTGCCAGGGACACCAAAAGCACCTCCTCCTCTCCCGCACTCCTCACGCTGCCCTTGGGGCCGGGCAATTGTCCCGTGCACTTGGCTTTTTACTAACGTTTTAGGGGGCTAATTACTGGCTTTTCTGCTGTTTAGCAAGTGTTCAATAGAAGAGCCTGTTCTCTAGATGAGGCTGATATCAGCTCTAGGGTCAGGAGGTAGTCCCAAGAGCCCCAGGATTTACAAAAGAACTTATTACTGGAGCACAGAGTGGTATTTCTGTATTCTCGGAATCAAGGAAGCTTTGCATAGATTTTTTGTTTCTGAGGTTACCTGAAGGAAAAATAATTCCATTTGGGATGGTTAAACATATCCTCCAGAAGAGCTACAGCAAAGGTTAGTGGTGATAGGATGAGCACACAGTCACAGTAAAGAGCCTTTTGGATGTGAGAGAGACCTCGGTGGTGGGTCCCTGCTCAGCAGTGTGTGACCTCTGGGCTGCAGCCTCAGCGTAAAATACTGATATATCCTAAGTGAAATACTTGTCTGATCTTTCCAGAATTGCCTTTTCTTGTCTTATTTACCAATGTGCCAAGTCAAAATATGTCAGTAAAAGCCCTTCCTTCTTGGAAAGCTCCAGTCACATAGTCTGAAATGAGGGTGCTCGAGTAATGTGTCAGGTAAGTAAAGTGAGAAATTAAACAATATAAAGTACTTCTTGAGCCCTTTTTATCCTCCTTGTAACACAGCAATTTAAGCTTAACATACAAAGTCTTTTCTTTCTTGGTGAAAATACGTACAGATGGTGTCTGTTACTGTTGTTGGCTAGTTGCCTCTACTTAACCCTGTTTCTTTAAGATTGTGATCTGATGATAATAGCATGACAAAGAAGTAACTGAAGGCTTTTGCTTCAGAGGGTCTGTGCATTTTGTCTGTATAACTGTGCATGTCTGTGTTACTTTTGTACTTTTTGTTCTCTTTTATTGTAGTCTATGCATGGAACCCTGAAAAGTGTTGAGGGGCCACCAAACCTGGGGATAAATCTGCCACTCAGCACTAAACCCACAACTCAGAACTCAGCCAGTCACAACAAGGAGGACACAAAATCTGTCAACGGAACAGAGAAGTTGGAGAAAAAATCTCCTTCTCCTATTAAGAAAGCAGAACCTAAAAAAGTCTCTAATCCTGGCTGGACGTGTTGGGAGTGTGACAGGCTCTTCACTCAGAGAGATGTTTACATCTCCCACATGAGGAAAGAACATGGAAAGGTAAATGAATATATCCAGTTACAAAAAGTGAATTAAACCTGAAATTTAGAGTAATGTTCTTTCTAAATTCCATTTGTATTTTTGCAAATGATTCCTTGAAGTTCTACCATTATCCTTCTCTGTTCTTATATCTATTTCACCTTTCTCTCTTTGACGGCTTAGTTTTTGTCATTTTAGTATGTGGTCCTACTGAGAAGATCTACAAACTCTTACTCCATTGTTCATGCGGTACGAACATTTTTTCAAGTGGAAATGGTGAAAGATGTTGCAGCATTTTGTCCAAGCCATCTAATCTGATCCAGTTTCTTATTTCTTCCTTGTGCCTTCTCTGTTTCCTCTCTCTTCAAAGTTGTGTGGTGAACATGGGGTGAGAGTTGGACTTGATCTTAAAGGTCTTTTCCAGCCTAAACACTTCAGTTCCATTCTGTTCTGAAGTTCAGTGACTGTCCTGTTTTACTGGGCCAGCGAGTGCCAAGCAGCGTTTCATTTTACAGGCAGACACACTGTGGTGGAGCTGTTGCTCTCATCTTAGACTTTTAGGTTCAGATGAGTTAACAAGCTGGGTTTTGTATTTAAAGCAGATGGATTTGAGATGGTTTACTTGAATTGGAATTTACTTGCAAGTGAAATATGGGAATGCTGCACCCTCAAGTCAGCAGAGAGACAGTTTGGTGTTGTTCCTGCGTTCAGTAGCATTCCCGATGAAGTGGCAGGGAGGCAGTGGTGACCCTTCCTAGCTGTGTTTGAGGCAGGCTGTGACACGCAGCAGCTATCTGCTGCCCAGTCCCTGCCTCTGCCACACACACTGGCTGGGAGTCAGGGGATTAAGCTCACGTGCTGTGCTGCACTGCAGCAGAAGAGCAGAACTGGAAGGGGTAACAGGCTTATTTTGTCTAAGTGGAGAAGAATCATCCTGAGTGAAAATCCACAGTTTTCAGGATCCTGATAGACCATAATAAATGGTAACACATTTCCAGAGATCTCTGTGTCCCTTCAAAATCCATTGCTTATCTCTAAAGTTGTTCTGCAAATGATTTTATTCTGTTTATAAACATTTTATGGAAAAGCTGAAAATGCCAGACAGCTGAGTGTCATCTTCAGTCTTCTTATGACGTTCAGAAATAGCACCCTGACCTGACTGAGACTGTTCCCCTGTTCCTCCTTGCCGCCAGTAACTCCCACCCCGTTCCTTCAGCCTTCCTGCTGTCCAAATAATAATTCAGCAGTACTTCTACTGGCAAACAGAAAGAAGTTTAAGACCAGATGCATTGTACATTGATGCAGTTCTTAAAAACAAACTACCACAACCTCCCTGTGGCATTGTCCCTTCAGAGTGAGGTAGAGAGTGATGCCCAGTCTGATGACATCCACAGCAGAGTGGCAGGCGGTGTGTAAAATGAGGTTGGTAATGTATCAATAATGCTTCCTAAACACTAGCTTCAAACCCGTGTGTTTCTGTCTGATGTTTGTGTGCAGTGTTGCCTCGAGAACAGCCCTTGTTAGGAAATAATAGAGAATTGTTGCACTCTAACTCTTTCCTTGCTTACATTCAGGTGCTATTTTGCATCCCTATTCACGTGGTTTCTTGAGTAACACTGGAGGCAGGTAGATGTTAAAATGAACAGATACAAGTCCATGTCTCTCAGAAATGGGAGATAAAGACCAGGTGCTATGTTCCTTCCAGACGTGTCCCAATTTTCAGTAGTTGTGAGCTGTCAGAAAACTATCTTGAAAACCCAAACTTTTATGGATACATTTTATTGTAGAGAGACTAGAAATGAGCATAAGATAAGCAAGTAAGTGATATGGACCTAATTAGTAATGGAATTGATTTATAGACAGATTTTCTTAAGAATGATAGGTGTGGGCTCAGTGGTCCATACGGAATGATTGTTTAAAACTTTAATTAAGCAATTCCTGAGCTATTCATGAAATCCACTGTCATGCAAAAGTGTTTGAAGGTAATTAGTTTCAAACTGCTAACTGCTGCTTTTTCAGGACCAGAGTGAAAGCTGTGAAAGGAGCTGTAACCCCTCGCTGATCCCAGGCTGGATTATGCAGAGGTATTCATAGGAGAGCTATTGCCATGTATGTCTTCTTTGGACAGGTTCTTGAGTTTCCAGACCTTATTGGGAACACAGGCAGATCCATATTTTCTGTATCCTCTTCCTAAGGATCCTGGATGAAGGGTGTAGGGTAGGAATATTTCTAGCCCCCTTGGTGTGACTGTCTGCCTGATCTTACAAGTGCTGTGAAAAGAAGTTACTAGCCCAGACAAGGGGTGGGTGGTTCTAACAGGTCTGTACGACTCCTGTCTTGAAACTGGACCGTGTATGTCTGCACTCGGCCGGGCAGACGTGCTGAGCTTCCTAGGACTTGCGTGCTGGTGTGTTTCTGTGAAAGGACAGACTTTTTCAAGCAGGAATTACCAATTCCAGCTTGCTCACTGATCATCCCCTTTGTTCCTGTCCAGACAAGATGCTGTACAACAGATGATACTGCACTTAATTACAGAACCAATTTTCTAGTTCTTTTGGGTCTCGCTGCCATTGCAGAAACTAACGTGTCCTATTTGGGTCTCTCTCTGAAACCTCCCCAAGGAACCTGGAACGAGTGTGGTGTCACAGCTCGCTACCTGAGGTGCTCTGAGTGGGACCAGGTCCTCCTCAGCACTGTCCTCCTGCTTTTCTGACCAAGGGCGTGATGCATCTACTCAGTGCCACACTTCTGCAGTGTGTCTGCTCCATCCTTCTCAGCTTCTTCCTTTTCTTTGTCCTTCCACTTGATAAATTGCAATGTAAACCCCACAGATGGTGCTCAGGTTGGCATCAGACCATACCTCATGACTTTTCTGAGCCCTGTTATTGTGGTGGTGTCTGTGACATTCAGTTTTGGTCCTTTTTCTGTGCTCTGCACCCCTCCTTGTATGTGGCTCAGGGGCTCACAGTCAGCGGCTGCAGACATGGTTTGATGAAGGAAAGGGAAAGCAAATCTCTCACCATACTGCCTTTACTGATCTAGAAATGATGGGCTGATCTTCCTTGCTTCTTTGGTGGAAGAAGTTCTCTTTACCAGTTTACAGCTGGTGACAGGTGTGTGTGTAGGTCACGCTGGCCACACTGCTTTGGAAGAGGTCCAGCTCTGACCGGGTTAGTGTTGCTGCTGGCAGGGCTGTACATGCAGTACAGGACCATACACAGGTAAGTGATGTTTCTTTCCTCTAATCGAAAGGTTCAACATATGCGCTGCTTTTACTGAGCTTTTCTAATGAATGTATTTCTCTTCTTTTTTTAAAGCAAATGAAGAAACATCCATGTCGACAGTGTGACAAATCCTTCAGTTCATCCCATAGTTTATGTCGTCACAACCGTATCAAGCACAAAGGCATTAGGAAGGTTTATACCTGCTCGTAAGTTCTGCTTTGATTTATTTAGAAATGGAGTACAAACCAACAAAAACCGCTGTTGAATTTCTCTTCTCGGCTGTATGAAAGCCAGTGTCCCGTCCACCCCAGTGCTCAGGAGTTCAGATGAAGGCAGGCTGAGCCAGGCTCTCCTGCTCCTGGGAGTGCAGGGCTGCACAGCTGCAGCAGATCTGAGGCTGCGCCGCTCCGAGAGCCGGCACTGCTGCTGGGAGGGCGCGGGTTGCCGTCTCCCAAACACACAGCATCTCTTCTAACCTACAAAAGGCACTCTTGTCAAGCATGACGTTTGCATGTGTGTGTCTGTCTGTGTGTCTGCAGGCACTGCCCGGATTCAAGACGTACTTTTACCAAGAGGTTGATGTTGGAAAAGCATATTCAGTTGATGCATGGCATTAAAGACCCTGACGTGAAAGAAATGACTGAATCTACTAATATGGAAGAAAGGGAAGTAAAAGAAGACACGAAGGTAATCACTCAGAATATTCATTCGGTCATTAAGAGTGACTTTTTTGTGGAGATATATTCAGGAACTTTAAATACATACAGGTATTTTGGTGCCATAAATGTCTGATCTCCTGTGAAGTAGAGCCCCAAAAGGATTGTGTTTGTCGAAGTGGTACTGGAATCTGCCAAGGGAAAGTTTCTGAAGTTTGCAAGTCACAAATAGTTATTAAAAGAACTGTGCATTTGTGCTCACATGACAGACCATTTATGTCTTTCTTTAGGTTCCTAGTCCAAAGCGTAAACTGGAAGAACCTGTCCTGGAGTTCAGGCCTCCACGAGGTGCAATCACTCAGCCATTGAAGAAGCTGAAGATAAATGTTTTCAAAGTTCACAAGTGTGCAGTTTGCGGCTTTACCACAGAAAATCTTCTCCAGTTTCATGAACATATTCCTCAGCATAAATCCGATGGCTCTTCATACCAGTGCAGGGAATGTGGACTCTGCTACACATCTCACGTGTCCCTCTCCAGACATCTCTTCATCGTACACAAGCT
>NW_008693611.1:5454-8753 GCF_000695815.1 Acanthisitta chloris | reverse complement strand
TAAACCCAATCACGAGGATGAATTGTCCGAAGGTGCAGCATCGGACAGGAGGTGCAAAGTGTGTGCAAAGACTTTTGAAACTGAAGCGGCCTTAAACACGCACATGAGAACACATGGCATGGCCTTCATCAAGTCCAAAAGAATGAGTTCAGCTGAAAAGTGAATATTTGGGATGCAGAAATCTCTCTCCACATTGGAATACTAATGACATTTTTGCTACAGAAAGTTCAAGGTATAATAGTGTTAACAGTACTGTTCAGGCTGTTGCAATATATTCTGCATAAAGTGTCCCCTTCACCTCATTGTCTATACCCTCTGAACCATTGAAGCAGTATTTGAGTTGAAAAGAGTTTGTACATAATTAAAATAATAACTTTTATACTCTTTGTTTTGTGTTTGTACCAGTGTCTAGTGAGGATATGTTTCTTTCTGTTTTGTTTCTGGTTTTTTTGTAGTAAGTTTCTTTAAAACAGAGTTCTGAATGCTGGGGCAGTTCCTTAGGTTCTCTTAAACTGTTTCTTGTTGGAATGCTTCTGAAAGGAAGTTCAGCTAACGGAAGTGCATCAGAAGGCAGTGCTTGGAGGGGAGAGGGGAGGGAAAGCAAGCCAAGGGGAGATTTTAAACACTACATGTGCTTCTAAATGTCTAAGGAAGCTTTTAAACTCTCTGTTACAAAATATATATTAAAGAAAGTACCACTGCATGAGTAAAATGCAGTGCTGGTTTTTAGGTGGCAACACCAGAACTGATGTTTCAGACAGGTTTTGAAAAGTATAATTGCACAAATCTATGTATCAGGAAGTGATTTTTTTAGGCCATCAGGTGCTTGTGATCAAAGCTCAAATAGTCACAGAAGGGCTGGGCTGCTCTGGATTTGAGAAGTAAGTTGTAATTAGAGGAATGGGTTTCATCATGTAATTTATTCGACATTCTATAGAAGTGAGTACGCAGCATTATGTACTTTCCTTTCTGGTTATTGAAAGAAATAGTTAACCCTTGCTACAGGGGCTGGTATTTCCCAGCTCCCAATTCTAATGCCAAACGTTCTGGTGCTCAGTGTCACATCCAGCCACAAGTCAGAAGCCAGCACAGCAGCCTGGTGGGCTGGGCTGGCAGCTTTGGCACGGACCCTGCGGAGCTGGGGCAGGTGTGTGAGTTCTCAACATCCAGCCACAAGTCAGAAGCCAGCACAGCAGCCTGGTGGGCTGGGCTGGCAGCTTTGGCACGGACCCTGCGGAGCTGGGGCAGCCGTCTCACACACCTGTCCAGCACCACTAGTTATGCTTGCACAAGTACTAAAAGGTACCATGCTGTCCCTTTCAGATAGAGTTCTCTGTGAGAGTATATTTTTGGTTTGTTTTTGCATTTTATACCTTGTATGTATCCCTAAAACAAAAATTTTGTACTTTTTTTTAAAACAAATTGTGTATATATAGATAGCTGCATGATAAACAGTAGTAATTGTTTGGTTCCTTAAAAGTCTTGCTGCTGTCAGATGTTACTATACACTATGTCCATTACAACTGTATTAAACACATTTCATATGTAAATAAATGTGGAGCATTTTGCCCCTAAAGATTGGTGAGGTTCTGTTATTTATCATTAAACTTTAATAGTTTTAAAATCTGAAGTGTTTGAAAAAGTATGGATCCTCTCAGCCACGTCTGTAAAACTTCTTAATCACTCTGGAAACTGTGTATCAGATACATTAGTTCTGGTCTCTCCATCTCATTCTTAATTTGGCTCATCAGTAGATGCTTGTTAGCCCGTCTGTATGAGTTGCAGACTGAGTGGTTAGGAGGCACTTTGCACCCTCCAACACACCGTGGGTGTCCAGGCCCTCAGTGTGTGATGTACACTGGCCACCACTGCCCTTCCCATTCAGTGTATACCTCTGGAACACTTGTTTGTTGCTGTGCACTGTCAACTGTACAACAAATGAGTTATCACTATGCAGAATGGTGTTTTGTATACAATGAACAGATAATAAAAGTTAAATTTTCACAGCCACTACTAATACTTTTGTTTATTTTCCCTTTTCACTGTCTTGCCCCTGCAAGGGATGCTGTGAACCAGCAGCTCGTGCTGCTGTTGGCTCTACCAAGGTGCAAACCACGAGAATTTCCTTACAGGTAACGTGACAACCCACGCGCCAGGCCAGTGCCATGCCACGCTGCCCCTGCCCCGCAGCACCTCGCTCTGCACAGCCACTGCCTGGCAGGGGGCTCCGTTCTCACTGGGAGGTCAGTTTCACTCGCCTCCCGGTGATCTCTTGAAAGGCTTAGAGGGTCTTGAACTGTCCCCTCAGCTCCAGACACTTCTCTGTGTCAGGGCTGACACACACTTCCTAACGGGAAGGTGATGTTCTGAAGACTGGGGGGAAATAGAACATGGTGAAGCAACGTGACACACAGTGAAAAGGCAAATATCTCAGTGCAATGCCTAGGGGAATTCCTTCCTCTTGTAAGCTATGAAAAAAATAGTTACTTTTTACCTAAGATCTGACATTTGAATTGTTTGCTTTTAATTAACATTGTGACACTGACAGTCAATTACAGTGATGGCATTAATACTCCTCTTTTCTAACCTTCTTTCCTCTGAGAATTTAACAGTAATGGATTAAACCTCACCAAACCCCTCTGTGAGGTAGGAAAGGGATCATTGAGCCACCACCGTTTTGCAGTCACTCCTGTGGCTAGACACAGAGGTACTTAACACTGCAACCCGATCCAAGTGGATTGGAACAGAAATCCTAACTAAGGCTTCAGGGAGCATTTGGGCAGGACAAAGCCTTAGTGTCAGGTCTGGGGGGTTCACGTGTGGGTGCTTCACCCTATTTCCCCAGCACAAAGGCAGAGATTTCCTGTGCCTGACAGGTACCTATGTGTATAGATACCTCCTGCTGTGTGCCGTCCCGTTCCACCCCTTCTGATCTTCAGGGAGGCAAGGAGTGCACTGAGACCTCTTCCCAAGTATCCAGCTACAGAGACACTGCCCAGCCAGGACTGCACTGAGTGCTGGGTCCACCTGCCAACACAGCCCCAGTAAAGCTGATTTTCACCTCAGTCGCCAGGGCTGTGCACACGCGGGGCCTTTGGGAAACAACACCGAAACAAGTCACTCAGGCTGGAGGAAGCGTGGGGAAGAAAACCCCACAAACCGCTCGGGAAAGTTTGGAATGTACCTTCACGGGGACACACACTCACTTATCAGTGGGAATAACGGAAACGAGAGCACGGAGCCAGCCCTTCTCCCCGTGCACGGTGCCAGACCGAGACGCTTTCCAGAACGTGCAATTT
>NW_008693611.1:0-5416 GCF_000695815.1 Acanthisitta chloris | reverse complement strand
GGCAACGACCACGGGGAAGTGGCACCCCGGGCCAGCCGGTGACCCCGGGTCAGCCGGTGACCTCACTCCGCGCAATCACCCCGGGGAGCGGAGCGCTGTGCCCGGGCACGGGGACCGAGCTGGGCACGGCGCCTGCCAGCCCTGCTGCCGAGCCCTCCCCGCTTCACATCTGCTGCCCCAGCCCCTCATCCCCTGCCGTACACATGGCAGCTGTGCGTTTGCTGTGCCTCTAAACTCAGAAAGACATCCGTCAAAATAAAGAATCTGTGTGCCCAGCGCATGACCCCTTTAATGACCCTCACATGTATCTGCCTCCCTGTCTGTTGTTTTTGTTTCTGGAGAGCATTTACAGGTGCACAGCTTGGCCTGCCAAAGGGCCAAATGTTCTCGGTCCTTAACCTCTGTGTACCTGTGGGGAGTTCGGTAGGACAAGCCTGTTTAGCTTTAAAAGGATTTTTATATAACTCTGACCTTTCCGTTCTGTTAATATTACCTCTCTCAGTACTCCTACATACACATGCAGCTGCCAGGCCAATAACGAGACACAGAAAAACCTATTTCAGTTTAAAACCTTCCTCAAATATTAGGGCAGTTCAGCAGTCAATTTTTGGTATTTGAATTTCAGATTATTACTGAAAGGTTATCTGCCCGGGGTCCCCACAGGGTGGCCAGGGTGAGGAATGGAGTGACAAGAGAAATAAGTACAGAACCTGGCAAACACAGAAAGCACAAGCGCTCCTGACCCACATCCCTGGGCTTTGCATACAAACTTTCTGCAGCCAAAGTGGATGTAGAAGGAGCAAGAAGGAAAGAGCCACTTCTTGCCTCCTCCCTGGGCACTTCTTTCCTTTGAAAACAAACTGGATTTGCTCCTCAACAGCGACTGTACAAAAGCTGGTTTTAATGTTATTTCTTTCACAGTTGGGAAAAGAGGCAGCTTTCCTCCTGGGGGCCAAGAGTGCTGTTTGAGGGTGTCACAGGAGACCCTGCACTGGGAACGACCCAGGTTCACCTGAAAAACGAACTGGAGGCACTACAGCTTTCTCCTCCAACCCCCAGGCTTCTACTTTGAAGGAAGAAATGTATTTGGAGCAGTAATGGGACTATTATCAAAATAAGCTGAGCGTTGTATCCTTCACAGATATGTCCCTTAATATGATTTGGGAAAAGACTTTATGCATTTCAGTTATTTCATATTCTCAAACTCTGCTATTTTGTATGCAATGACTCTAATCTGATGGTGGGGATATGGATGCAGTGCATTATAAGCATTGCTCTGGCCGAGCCAATGCACCACTCGGCTCACATTGCCATGGCTCCGCGTGCCAGATTCATATCGGAGGTCAGGCACAGCAATATTTCTGGTTTAAGTGACTGTCACTCTCTCGGTTAAGATGGAGAGCAGCCCCTGATGAAGACAATCAGGCTGGAGGAGCTGCAGTCTCAAAATATCACTTGGCCATCACATTTACTTACTGTTGCTGTTGGCGAAACGAGCAGCCCTCTGTGCTCACCTCACCGAGGTGTTCCTCACACACTCTGTGCCCTGGCATAACACTCGGCCCTTTCCAAATGCTCGTGCAGGTCAAGGCACACGCATCAAACAGCCAGAGGCCAAACTGGCCTCACTGAACGCAGTGACCACTGTTTCACGTGGTGCTGTGACTGGGGCAGTGGTTTAGCCTCAGTTCTGCAGTGCAGGTTAAGCAAGTAGTTGATTAACATCATTATTCCCCTTCCCCAGCACAAAGCAAAATCTCACACATTACATTCATTTTTAGTCCACCAAGAGATTGTTCTACAAGGGTAAATACTTCCTTTCGTTAGAGTTTTTTAAAACCCTTTTTGCCTTCCCCTCATTTACTCTTGGGCACTTTTAAATATTAAACTTTTTTTTTCACTTGGAAAAGCCTAAACATATTTTCAAGTTGTTTTTGACTTTTTTTCTGTTCCTTGGGGGAAGGAAAATAGAACATTATTTGCTAAATTCTATTTAATATTCAGCTACTTGGATCCTTCCCTCTCCTTCCCCTTTCCCCCCAGAAAAAGGAATAATTTCCACAAATAAGCTATTCCCTGAAACAAATCCACTCAGCTGAAATCCAATTAGCTCTCCAGTTTCTAGGTTGAAGCGCGGACTGAAATTGTTTACTCATACCCTTGGAAACACAAGCATGCGAAGTGACAACTGGGGTTGTCACCATGCCTGTGACTAGGTCCTTGCCACCACCGAGGCAGAGGAGCTACACGAGACAGAAGCCACACATGCTCCAAAGCAGTGGCTCCAAAGGGAGGGGGCAGGAAGGAAATAATTTGTGTACCATTACAAAAATGCAACACAACGAAACGCGAGTGTTAGTAGGATCCAGAAGAGACTGTGGTCTATGAGCAAGTGGCATCCTGTTGCTTTTGGACAGCACTGTGTGCAGTAGTGGTGGCTCTAACAGCCTGTTGAGCAACAGGAATGGGAAGCAGAAGAGCTCCAAATACACCTGGAAAAACAGTGCTCACTGGGGAAGGCAGTTACTGCACTGCTGCTGGGCTTTGCTGAGTGGCTGCAAATGGACCACTAACCTACATTTGTCAGCTCGGGTGCAAGGTGGCAGTTAATTGCCCAGGACCAACCTCTTAGAAAACCAAGAGCTGTAACTCAAATATTGTCTATAAAGAGAGCACTAAGGCCTGGCTGTTTGCAAAGGTCTGGCAAATCAGCCAGAATGTCAAGGGCTATGCTTTTCTGTGTACTAAAAAACCAGCACAATCTTCTATCTGCAGAGCTCCGAAAGATCTACTACACAAATATTGAAGTCAAACACCCAGATGATAGGAGGATTTCAAAATACATGTAACCTTAAATAATCTAAATCATGCAGATGGTAAAATAACAGAGCACCAACAGAAGAGTGGGTGATTCCTAGCATCTGTGGAAAAGCAAGAAAAGCAGCTTCATAGTACATTTCCCTTGCTCCGCCACGAACAATGGGGCAATAAAAGTATTTTCTGAGCTGTCAAACTCCAGTCATAGCAAACCAACAGGCAAAGACACTCTGGTCTCAGAATTAAGTGTGGGTTCGTGCCTTGGACAAAAGCACGTCCCATCACTGTAGCAGCTTCAGTCCTACCAGATCTCAACATGAAGCTGACTTCTTGCTTTTCTGAGTCCTCCAAACACAGCTCTGCTTCTTCCCTCCACTTGTTACAGAATTAGATTCTGCCATCATTAAACACCATTAAAGCACTGCCCACAGGTAACACTCAGAGACCATTCTCCTATCACAGCCATTCGCCCTCACCCTGTGCGTTGCAGCATCGCAGCTCTAGTCTAGGATGAAAAGTCATCCGTTTACATTCAGGCATTCCTTGTGTGACTTCTTAGCTCCTGCGAGGCTGCACACTGCTGTTTGCAGGAGGCACGGCAGCATCCAAGGCAGCCTGCGAGGGCCTCAGCAGGCTCGGGGCTGAGCCTGGGCTGCAGCAGCCACCGGAGCACACGGCAGGGCCTCGGCCTTACCTGCCAGCAGCGCTCCAGCGCCGATGCCGTCCTGCAGCGCCACACAGAGCCCCGGGGCACGGGTCACAGTGCTGCCCTGCTGCACGCCGGGCCAGGAGACAGGCTGGAAAATTTATCGGAGTTTACTGTCAGGCCCCCTGAGATACTCGGAGTGTCACAATCTCTATAAAATCACCTTGCACACAAGGTGATGCACTTGCTTGGAACACCTGGGTAATAGAAAGTGTCAAATATCTACCGTTACAGGTAAATAGATCATTAAATGCAAAGTAAGGATTAAATCTATCCTGCTTTAGTAGGAATTTGGGTATGATACACAGAATTTTGTAACAGAAGTTGGTTTGTTGCGGGTTTTTTAATATTAATGCAGGTATTTTCTGCATTAATATAATGAGTTAATAGCTAAAGTGAAACATTCAGCCATAACCACAAGAAGTAACATAAAGATTTCCTTCCAGTAGCCAAATAAATTTGACAAAGGTTTCTTGGTCAGATTCTTTGAAATTGACTATGAGTTACTGGTCTGAAGCCTAGTACAAACTACTGGTGTGTTCAATGAGGTTTAGGTGCACCCCAGGCACAACTACTTCTGCTGCAAATGAGAATTTGGCCTTTTTCTTTGCACTCAGGGAGAGCACTGTAATTAGACAGTGGGTTATGTGCCATATCAGGCAGTGATGTGTCGTATATTTCAATTAGTAGTTCTGTGATCACTATCTCCCAGCTGCCCAGGCACCAGAGATGTGGGAGCTGTGCTCACAGGGGCAGTCAGACACTGGACAGCAGGACTGAGCCAGCACTGAAAGGGAGCTCCAAAGCACCAGACTTTGGGGGTAACAGTCACTCAGAGACTGTGACTTGTTAGTCTCTCCTACACCAGTTATGTCACGTGATCAGTTTGTCTCAACCACCATTTTTAACCTTTATTTTGTTGTTTTGGTTTTTTTAAAGGTAGATTTGTACACGAAGGAGAAAACCTCTAATGTAAAACAAACACCTGTCTAAGTATCATGGTGTGAAAACTCAGTGGAACTGCAGACAACCCTTTGCTGGGCAAGTCCGTCAAGCACTTCAGTGGGCAGATCCCACTCTTACGCAAGAGGTGACTGTTCCACCCTTCTTTAATCAAAAGCCTAATGACACAAAGAAAATCAAGAATCTTCTTGACATCTTTGAGTTTGCTCTTGTGTATTTTCCTTCTGCCTTAGTCATTACTTGTGAATGCTACATCTGCTCAAAGGGGCTGGTGACAAATGCTTTTCTCTCTCAGGTAGAGATCAGAGAGAACTAACCTGAAATCATGTGAACTTAGGGGAACTCCTATGCAATAAGTGCAGGAACAGTGGTGTTGCTGAAAGCTGAGGAGATGAAGGAATATCAAGATCATGCCTAGCTGATGTCCTCAGATCTTTCTTTCTGGTGTCCATGTGCCATTTCTGTCCATTTCTGGTACTCTTACACCTTCCTCTGTGACCCAGTGCCAGTTCTGCCTCTGCCAGTCCTGGTCACTCCCGTACAAACGTTTGCTAACAGAGTCTGAATTAATGTCTGGTAAACTATGGAAACACCTTTTCACTCCTGCCTCAGGCACAGTGTTTGTTCCCGCGTATCACAGCAGCATTCCCCTGTGTTCTTTGTTCTCCCACCGCCATTCCCAGACTTCAGGGACTGGTTCTGAACTTGGTGGCAACCTCACTCGGCTTGGTGCATCTGACTGGACCTCAGGCTCCGGGCGTGGTTTGTACCTCTGTGTTCGGCCGGCGCTTCACACCCGCGCACTCACTCGAGTGCCGAGGGAGAGGCGCGTGAGCCCTCGCGGTGCTGCCCGAGAAGCACCAGCTCCTGCGGCACGCGGGGCTTGGCGCGGGGCTGCTCCTGCAGTGTCCCGGGACACACACCGGGCCG